>NW_014543119.1:148919-156717 GCF_000741045.1 Vigna radiata var. radiata | reverse complement strand
TTTTTGTTCTTTGCATATAACCACCAACTTAATTCTTTTCTCAAGTCTTACGCGATTTGTTTATATGAAAAGTAAGGCCTAAGAGTCCTTTGGGAAGAACGATATTGGGTTTACCAATTATATTACTTGATAACGATCTGGTACACTTGCCAGTGGCTTAACAAGTTTTTGGCGCCGTTGCCGGGGAGTCGTGGTTTAACTTATCTAGTAGTGTAAACTGATTAAGTTTGACTTGATTGTATATATATTTTTATCTTTTTTATCTTTTTGTGTTTTTTTTATATAAAAAAAAAAAGTGGTACTAGGGTTTGTGTTTCTTGTGCATGTAGCAGGAGCCCAGCCATAGTAGAAGCAAGAAAAATACGCAACCTCTTCTTGAAGGCTTATGCGAGGCAAGTGGAAGAAGGAGAGTCAGAGGCCCATCTAGGGATTTTTTTCCTTCCCCTGACAGATTACTATCACCTTCACTAGTTAGAATAATATAGGAGATGGCTGAAAGAACTCCTCCAAGATGCACTCTTGCAGACCAATCAAATGCGGTTGACCCTTTCTATTTTAACAGCATAGTCATGCCTACGAATCAAACGACCAACATGGTCATGAATCCAACACTTATGGCCTGTCAAATGAGAATCCCTATGACCATTCGACAGCGTTTAGTGAAATATGCAATACAGTGAAGATGGCAGGTGTATAAGATGATAGAGTGAGGCTTAGCTTGTTCCCATTCTCATTGGTAGGCAATGCTAAAACATGGCTTAATTCTTTCCCTGAAGGGACATTTACTACATGGGAAGCTGTGGCTACAAAGTTTTTCAACAAATATTTTCCACAGTCTAAGGTTAAACAGGGAAAACTGGAAATCTCATCATTTAAGCAGGGCATGGAAGAAACTCTAAGTCAAGCATGGAAGTGATTCAAAGGCCTACTTAGGAAAACACCAGTTCACGGATTTGACAAGACAACCATTGTTCTTGCTTACCTTGGTGGACTGAATATGCAGTCTAAGAAGATGTTGGACGCCTCCACTGGAGGTGATATCAAACAGAAGATTGAGGACGAAGCCTATGACTTGATAGAGAGTATGGCAGCTAATGGACAAGAAGCATATAGTGAAAGCGGCACACCAACACAAGAGAGAGGACTCTTGCACTTACCTGCAAATGATGCAATGATAGCTCAAAATCATCTTTTGACCTAAAAGCTAGATTCATTGACAAAGATCCTCTCACAACTTCCAAAGGAACTTCGTAATTTCTCTCAAGCACAACAACTATGCGATCTTTGTGGTGGTGACCATATCAATGGTCAATGTGCTATACCTGAGGAGATGCAGCAGGAAGCTAACTATATGGGGAACTAATACCAGTACAGGCAATGGAATTTCAACCAAGGCAATCCTAGCCAAGGTTGGAAGAATCATCCAAGTATTGGTCAACAACAGAATAACCCATCAGGGCAACCAGGAGGCTTCAGGCAGTAGCAACCTTCTCCTTTGTGGCAGCAAATAAATCAATTGACAGAGAATGTTAGAGACTTTTCTAATAGATTTGACAAATTTTTGAAGGATTATGATTCTCAACATTCAAGTAATCAGGCTAATTTTTGATCTTTGGAGATGCAACTTGGCCAACTGTCAAAGAGGATTGAAATCACAGAGAAGAATCAATCTAGGGTTAATACTGATGTTAATCCTAAGGAAGAATGTTGTGCTGTTATAGTAAGGGAGAAAAGAAAGGCAAAGGAAGAAGTTATTGAGATCAACAGTGATGAAGAAGAGGTAAGAGAGAGTGACAAGTTTGGTGAAGAAGAGAAAGAAGAAGAGGGATTTGAAGAAGCTGAGAAAAGAAGAGATACTCACAATGGACAAATGAGAGAAATATTGAAACATGTGACTATGGCTCCTATAGAAGAAAATCATCCTCAAATTCCTATTTATTCTTAGAAAATTAATTATTACCTTGGAGAGGTGATAGATTTAGATGTAGATGAAAAAGAACAGGAAGTGCTTGTGCAGCCAGGAAAGGAACATCATCCACCTAAAATGAAGGATCCAGGATTATTAACTCTTCCATGCGTGACAAATGATGTGGATATAGGAAGGGCTATGATAGACTCTAGGTCTAGCATAAATTTAATGCCCTTAAGTTACTTGAAGAAAATTAAAGGGTTAGTATTAAAACCAGCTAACACTACTATAACAGTTGTAGATGATTCTATTAAGAAGACAGATGGTAAGGTGGAAGATGCAGTTGTCCGTGTTGAGGAGTTGGAATTCTTGATTGACTTTGTAGTCGTTGATATGGAAAATGAAGGAAGGATTCCATTAATTTTAGGAAGACCTTTTATGAGGACTTCTAGAATGGCATGATGGAATAATAATTTTGAAAGATCAAGAATATGTGTTATTGTATAATTGCTCCAAAGGAAAGAAAGTGAAAATGAAGGAGAGGGACAAATTTAAAAAGTCAAGAAGGGAAGCTGCACCAGAGGACAACACATCGGGTACCAATTCTAATAGTTGTAATGTTTTGCAGGTACCTAAAGATGAAGAGGTTGACAAAGGAGGAACTATCCACTCTGAATATACACCACTTCCAATAGGAGCACAAGTAAGATTCAAGAATAGGAAGTGGCTTGTTATCAAGATTCGGGAAGATGACAAGTTGGAAATCAGAAAACCACTCACAAGAGCCATAAAAAAATTGGATAGAAGGCAGCTGATAAGTTGGGTTGATGAAGATCCCAACTGGGATGGAACGACTTGATTATATTTAAATCCCACTTTGTATAAACATTTGTAGTTTTAGGATTATTTGACATGTAATTTATTGAGTTTTTGAACACTTTTTGGGTAGCATCTATTGAGGGATGCTAAACTCTTATGTATCCACTGAAGGATACAAGGTAAGCACACCTACTGAAGGGTGTTGGAAGGATAAGCACTTACTGATGAGTGCTAAGCAGGTTTGGGTCAGGCTCGTGACATTAAACAAGCGCTACCTGGGAGGCATCCCAATTGATTGTTTTGTTTTTAATTCTGTGTTAAGTGCATTGCATGTTTAGTTGTTGCATTTGAGAGGGGAAAGACATATTTGAAAAATTGAAGGTTGAAATTGAGTTCTATAAGGTAAGATTACTCAAAAGAAAGCAAAAGAAGAAGAAGTGAAAATTATCGCAGACCACTGAGCGGTCCATTTTACCCCTGAGCGGTTGTGGCGCGATATATCTCGGTTTTTCTTAAAAGCTGAGCGGTTTTCCAAATTTTTCACTTTAAAACCCTTCTTTGCATTTCTCCTGAGCGGTCTCCCTAAGCTCTAGCACTCTCCTTTCACTTTCAAGAGCTTTTTAGAGAGATTTCCTCAATATCTCATCACCGAGTCACCAAAATTTCAATTTTCTACCATTGTTGAGTCAAAGTTTGGGGTTTATGGTTGAGGGACTTTCATTGGAGAGGATTGATGGGTGTCGCACCCCATGCAAAATTTAATGCATATGAGAAATGCAGTATAGACTAGGAAGTGACTCCTAGGTCGTCTCTCAAGGACCAATTTTGCGGTTCGAGAATCAGGTCGAACATGAAGTAGGGGGGTTTGTGAGAGGTTTGTGTGAATGCGGATGAATAAAATTAAAACATGGATGCAAACAGAAATGTGAAAACAGAAATGCAAAACGAAATCACATACAGAATAAAAATGGTTGGTCATTAACTTAATTACAATGCTTCCTATCACAGATCAACAAAATAAAGTTGCAACTCAAACCTCTAATCCAACAAAGTTTACCAACTAAGCGAAGGTCAACCCTGTTTTCATAAAAGCGAACTAAGCGGACGCAATGTTAATGTCAAATCTAATTTACACAATGCAGTTACATCAACTAAGCGAAGAAGTAACACCAACTGGGCAACTAAGCGTATACCCAACTGCAAGTGCAAATACAGGTTTCACATTAACCAAGGTCAGAGTAGCAACCACAGTTACAGTTCAGAAATCTCAAGGAAACATCACAATATAGCTAATGATCAACTGAATTAATTTAAGCTACCATGGCAATTGAATTATCTCTACCACAAATACAAGACAACATTAAGACAAAATAAAATAAAATACTCGACCCCAACAATGCAACAAACAACTACCTAACACAGTTAAATTAAATTAAATGCAAAACTAAATTAAAGAAATCAAAAGCAACTAATCCTACTAATTAAACTAATTCAAACAACGAATAATCAAACATGCTTTTTCCTACACATTCATGTGACCAAATACATCCAACCAAATAAAATTAAAAATGAAAATAGCCTACAAGACCTTCTTGTACGTGAGTTATGTTCCACCAAGTCAAACTTCCAATTCCACCTTCAATAAGCCACAAAATGTGTTGACTTCTTGTCCCATGTGCACCATTTTCCAAGGAAATTAAAATGTCTCTTAAACATCACTATTAAACCATGCCTTTACTCCTTTCCATGCAGCAAAAACGGACTCCACACTCCAAGGCACAAAATTGCCGTGAACTACCAAGCAAATAGCAAAAGGTGCATTAAAAACCAACTCTAATGGAAAGATACTTTGCGTGGTCCAACCAAGATGCCATGTAGGCAAGGTCAAAGGAAATAAACCATCTAAACACTCCCTTCCTAAAGGTGATTCTCGGCAGCAATGCAAAGAGAAGACAAAACCAAAAGTGGAAACATTCCTTTAGTGAAAATGTACTTCATATTTTGCTTGTCCAAAAGAGGTAAAAACTTAAATGCTCCATTTCTCTCTCCCTTCTACACACCAAACGTTTTTTTCTTCAACAACATGCATCCAAATGTTTTCTCCAACTCTTCTCCACCGAGAATACACCAAGGAACCAAAGTTCAAAGTGCAAATCAACACTAGAACAAGAAACCCAAACTTTTACTCATTAATCCACTTCCAACACTCACTTTTCTTCAACTTTCTTTGCAAAAACGAAAATAAAATTTAAGCCATCAACTCCAGCTCTGTCCAGCCACCATAACAACACAAAAATCTGGTCCATTCCTTGTTTCAAACATCAAAAACGAAATGCAAGAAGAAAGAGTCCAAACCACAACACCCACACATCAACTTAAGCTCTTTTCAACCCAAAACTAACATAGAACTCCATTTTTATCATCCAACCCAACAAAATGCAAGGAAAAGCGTGCGATACTGCAGCAATGAAAGGGGAAAACGAAAATATAAAGTTACTCAAACCCAACAATCACCATGGAAATGCAAAGACAAGCTCCAAAGCTCAAGCTTCAAACATCAAGAATAAGCAAATGGAAGTAGAAATGAATGGTTTTTCACCAACAATGAACTAAGATAACCAAGAGTGAGTTAAGAGACAAAGAAAATCTGCATCTTGTTCATTGAAATGGCTCAAAACCGAAAACCAAGCAAAGCTCTCTCAAGGCATGTTCATACAAGAAACCCTAAGAGAGAAAAGCTCTAAAACCAAGAGTATGAAGTGTTACTATGAGAGCATGGAGTGTGTCTCGGCAATTCCTCTCCAAATACCGAGAGTTGCCCTCCAAATGGGGTCCACAATCAATTTTAAAACCCTAACCTAAAAGGCACATGTCCTACACAAGGGTTTTTTACAAAAATGCCCCTAAAAGGGTCCAAAACACCTAATTCTAATTAAAGACTTCTAGAAAACGAAATTTCAACTTTAATTAGAATCTAAATGACTAAATGTTGGGCCTTTGAATGTGTCACGCCATGTCCCAATGTTCTAGATGATGTTTCCACAACTTCCCTGCAACCAGAAATGCACTTAATCAGCTCAGAAAATCAAAATTAGCACAATTACGAATTTTCGACCAAATTAAGTAGAATTCGGAAAACGGGGAAATAACAGACAATTAAACACAATTCCCTGGTTTATTTAAGTGCAATAAACTAAATATAGTTCAAGAAATAACCACTCATCAAAATAGACCACACTTAGTCTTTTGCACTCTTGAGCAAAACCAAGACGAATACCAGGGAACTACTCAAACATCAGGGAGGTGACACAGACTCGACAGACAGTCAACAAAGACTCACAAAACAAAAACAAAGTTGCACAATTCTCACAAAATCTAGACAGTGAAAGGAATAGACAGAATTCCACACAGAGTCAATGAAAGCAGATACTCACAGAATCATCCAAACAGTTTAGTACATGGAAAATAGTCAATCAGTTCAAGAGATGAATCAAAAGCAACAGAGCCTCACAGATGCACTATCAGTGTTTCTCTGAAGTGTTTAAGGTAAATCAATGTCACTCAATGCACTCAAGAAAGCAAACACAAATAGATTTGNCAAGCCTCTAATATCAACACTCAAGCACATACGCATGTTCAAATCAAAAGGTCTTTTCATGGTTGTAATGGGGTCAAGGACAAGGGACGATACATCTGGATAAGAAGCTACAAACCATAAGGAACAGAGGGGCAATGGGGAACAAGTGTAAACACATTCAAACACACCCACAACCTCTAATTCCATCCTCTTCTTGACTCCATTATTCACAAAAAAGAAATTCTAAATTTTTCTGTATTTTTCTCCTTTTTTTTATGCTGTCTCTTTTTTTTTCTATTCAACACACAAATTCTAGGGACAAGCTACATCATATTTACACAACAAAAACAAGAAGAGAACTCACTAGCCAATTCATCTGCAACTCCAGGAAACCACACTTATTCCCAAAACAATTTCAAAGCTCCAAAATTCCCTAAGGTTAAGGTAATCATGGTTTCTCACTTAGGGCTAGTGTATGCGCTTCAAAACAAAGAAATGGGGGAAAGTATAGGCTCAAAGGGCTAACTATTGAAGGTTGAAAAATAGTTATTTTCATATGTCAATTTAGACCAAATTACACCCTTTACTACTTAGAATAGGCTTAGAATCAAACAAAACTCAATAAATGAGTCTGTAGAGAGTCAAAAGTTGTTTTTAGCGACATTATGCTTGTTTTGCATTGTTTTGTAGCTATTTTGAGAAAGTGAAGAATGGAGTTGAAGATTAAGGTCGTAGACTCAAGAAAAGAGAATAAAATTGAATATTTGAAGGGTCGACGCACCGCCCGGCGGTAACTTACACCGTCGGGTGGCCTAGGGCGAGGAGTAGGCACTGGTGTTGGCGTTGGGCAGTTTTGAGGGAAACCGCCGGGCGGCACCTTACACTGCCTGGCGGTTCTGAGGCTTTTGGGAAACCGCTGGGGGCCACACTTCGACCGTCGGACGGTGGTCCGCTGGGCTTGGGCCTGTTTTCTGTTGCGCTCGTCACCTATAAATACCCCTATTTCGAGTTTAGAGTTATTCTTTTGACAGGGGAGAACGGTCAGACCTAATTTTGCTCTCTAGAGAGGATCTCTTGGATGCTTAGGATCATTTTCATCTTTTCTAGGGTTTGCTTTTCCATTCTTCTTCCATTTTCCACCTAGATTCACCATGTCCATGGTGAACTAAACCCTATTGTTGTTAGGGGAAACAATGTAATCTTTTGATACTCTCTTTTATTTATATGGTTTCCATATGTTTTGATTGTTAATTGTTGGGTTCTCATCTGTGCTTAAGGCCTTTATTGTGACACCCGGGCACTAACGAGGGCGGGGAGTGATCGCCGGTGCAAGAAACATGGTGTAGGGGGCACGGACAAGGAGCGGCTCTTGGCAGGCTTCGAGTGGAANGGGCACATGGACGAATCGAACATACACCGGAATGAGAGGGATCTGGACACTGTATAGGTATGGGACTATACAGTTGAAGGATAGCTTAAAGGAATTGATTTGG
>NW_014543119.1:139181-147604 GCF_000741045.1 Vigna radiata var. radiata | reverse complement strand
ATGAACTGGTGAGTAATTCCTTGATTTTGCAATACCACCTAGGGATAGGGGTAGGATGATCAATTGCTTTTAACTTCTGCTCTGTAATGCTGTATTAATTGCTAGGGGAGGCTAGGGATAGCAAGCCAATAATTAGTATTAGGCTTTTTTCGCCGAGGGATCGGGTTAAGGGTAGGCTAAGAAAGTTGCATGAAAATTAATTTATCAAACTAATAATTCAAGAGGAGTAGATAAGAAAGAGCAGATTAGATGAAATTGTAAACCCCCAACAACTCCATTCATCCATTGTTTTCTTTTGTCAATTGAATCATTCTCTTTTGCATGTTAATATTTTTGTTCTCAAATCAAATTAATTATTTTTATTTTCAAGTCTTATTATTTTAATTCACGTGAACGAGAAAGCCTTTCGAGTCTCTTGGGAAGAACGATATTGGGTTTTACCAATTATATTACTTGAACAATTTGGTACGCTTGCCAATCCGTCAACATGGCTCGATTAAGGGGAAACCGCTCAACGGCCAAATTAGGCGTTCAGCGGTTGTCTGCTAGGCTTGGGCTTAAATTCTGTTACTTTTCTATCATATAAATAGCCCCAATGCGACCTTCAGAGTGTTCTTTTGGGAAGAACGAAGGTATCTGTGACAAAAACACTTTTTACCTTTCCACTTTGGTTTGGCGGCTTTGGTACCAGCCCCGGGTGCATCTTTAAATGCAGCTTTGGGACTAGTTTTCTTCATTTGAGTTTGTCGCCTAGTATTGCAGGCACTTAAGATCACCTCTTCTTCTTGGTCCTTGAGGGCTATGGTGCCTTCATCAACATTGATGATTACTTTGGCCGTCTTCATGAATGGCCTTCCAAGAATGATAGGGATCTCTTCATTTTCCTCCATCTTTAGTACCACAAAATCTACCAGGAACATCAAGTTTGTGACTTGTACCATGACATCTTCTACAACACCATAGGGTCTTTTGGGGGATCCATCTGCCATGAGGAGAGACATCCTTGCCGGCTTAACTTCCAAGTCACCAATCTTTTTAAGAACAGTTAAAGGCATTAGATTGATACTAGATCCCAAATCAATTAAGGCTTTCCCAATTTTGTGGTTTCCAATGTTGCAAGGAATAGTAAAACTTCCTGGGTCTTCTACCTTTGGAGGAAGTGTCCTCTGCAAGATCACGCTGCAATCCCCTTATTTGTGAGTTGTCTCTTCTTTTAAATTTTTCTTTTTGAGGAGCCTTTACAAAAATTCCTTATATTCAGCGATCTGTTGCAGGGCCTTTGTCACAGGAATTTCTATCCCCAATTCTTTGGAGATTTCTTCAAACCATCCTACTTGCATCTCTTTTGTGTCATGTTCCTCAGGGTGGTGAACATTTTTCTCACTTTTTTCATTTTTTTTCTTTTTCTTCTTTTTTTCTCTCAACCTCTTCTTTTCTCTCAATCTCACTCTTTTCTTCATTCTCAATTTTTTTCTCTTTTCCCTCTTTTCTCTCTAGATCACTCAATCTTTCTTTTTATTTTTTTCTCAATTTTTTCTTCTTTCTCACTCTCTTTTTCTTCTCTCTCTTTTTCTCTCTCATTTTCCATGCTTGTTATAGCCTTACATTCCTCTTTGGGGTTAACTTCAGTATTAGCCCAAAAATCTTTAAAAGGCATTGGTTTTATTTGTTGGGCTATTTGGCCAACCTCTATCTCCAAGTTTCTAATGGCAGCATTTGGGCTTTTCTGTGTGTACAAGGTTGCATGCATGAATTGTTGGAGAGTCTCTTCAAGTCTTGTGGTTCTGTCAGATAAAAAGGGTTGTTGCTGCCACTACTGCTGCTATTGTGGTGGTTTATTGAATTGTCCACCAGTTTGCCCGAATTGTTACGACAAAGTTATAGTCCAGTCGAATACACTTTTAATGGATTCGACTATGCTAAAATCTTTGTACAGATTTTGTGAACAAGTGTTGTGTGATATTTTTAGTTGAAAAGAATTTCGAAGTGATTTTTCATGTGTCAGTCGACACTGTGAAATGCTTATTCGAATGTGTTATTGTTCTGTTTGAAATTCTGTTAAGCCTACAAGCTCCAACGGCTATATTTTCAAAAGTTAGTTAAAATTGTATGACCTGGTCAACTGTAATAAATGAGTCTTAATTTTGTTACCAAAGGAGCCTTTATGTTGACTGTCTGTTATAATTATTTTATTATAGTCGACTATATTAGTAGGCTATTCGACTATGAATCAATCTGATGAACAAAAAGCTATAAATAGACAGAACGCAAATTGTTTTGAGACTTTTGTGATCTGACATTTTCATTTTCCTATTTTAGATTGAATTCGTTAGAAGCTCCAAGAATTCTCCAATAAGACGGTGGTGATATTGCTTGAGAGAGATTCAGAAGGAGAAGTCATTGATCTTACTATTTGATCAATATTTGCACAGAGAAGGTGCTTCTGGTTTCATCTTGATAGGCTTGGCATCCTGTGAAGACTGTTGTTTTTTACTGAAGGCTTGGCAACCTGTGAAGTCTGTTGTGAAAGGCTTGACAACCTGTGAAGTCTGTTGTGATAGGCTTGGCAACCTGTGAAGTCTGCTGGGATAGGCTTGGCAACCTGTGAAGTCTGCTGCGATAGGCTTGGCATCCTGTGAAGAGTGTTGGTGACACGTTGAGGGGATTCTTGCTGCAATATTGGTTTTGTGTGTGCAGTTATATTTGGTTTTGGGTTAGAGAGGAGATTTATATTTTTGCGTGGTACTTCTATAAATTCCTTGTTGTAAAAACCGCAACCATTATACTGCATTTGCTTCCTGGGTTGGAAGGACACTGGATGTAGGCATTGTTGGCCGAACCAGTATAAACACAGTGTTTGAATTTTCTTATCACTACACTCTTTATTTTCCTGTCGACTATATCTGTTAGGTAGTCAACTACGTTTTTCCACTACATTAAATTTTCAATAACTTGCATTTCAAGGAAAGATCAAAAGCTTTGAATTTTTCATACCAAGATTGCGAAAAGATTTTAATTTTGAATTAACACCAATTCACCCCCCTCTTGGGGTAAAAAGAAGCCAACCTATTTCATAACAATTAGCACCAGAGCTGGTTTTCATAAGATATTTAAAAATTCAGTCGACTATGTTTTTATTCTATTCGACTGTAAAACTTGGGGATGGCTTCAAATTTTCAAACTTTTGGTCAAGGTGCTTCAACAAATAGACCACTTCTGTTTGCTGGTGAAAATTATCCTTTTTGAAAAATTCGCATGCAGATCTTTCTTGAATCGCAAGATAAAGGAATTTTGGATGCTACTTTAAATGGGCCATTTGTACCTACAAAAACTGTTGATAATAAAACTGTTTTGGAACCTTTTACTGAGTGGACTGCTGATGAAAATAGAAAAGCTCAGTATGATGTTAAAGCTAGGAATATTATTGCCTCTGCACTAACTATTGATGAATTTTTCAGGATATCCTAATGCAAGTCTGCAAAGGAAATGTGGAATGTTCTAGAGGTAACACATGAAGGTACAAATGAAGTCAAGAGAGCCAGGAAGAATTCATTGATACAAGAATATGAGTTGTTCAGAATGAAAGCTGGTGAAAGCATCTATGATGTCCAGAAACGGTTCACTCATATTGTAAATCACATGATGGCTATTGGCAAAGTCTTTGACAAAGAAGAGATCAACATAAAGATTTTGGAAGGTCTGAATAGGAACTAGCAACCAAATGTTTGGCAAGTTATGGGAACATGAGTTAGAACTTGGTAGACTGAAGGATGAAGAGGAGATTGAAGAAAAGAAGTCCATAGCTCTGAAAGCTGAAAGCAAGAATATCACAAAAACAAAGATGGACAACAAAGAATTGATGACCTTGATGGTAAGAAAATTTAGTCCACTTATACAAAATAATAGTGGTGGGTTGTTGCACCCTATGCAAATTTAATGTGCATAAAGAATGCAGTATAGTACTAGGAAGTGACTCCTAGGTCGTCTCTCAAGGACCAAACTGTGGTTCGAGAATTAGGTCAGACACGAAGTGAGGGGGGTGTTTTGTGAAAATGTTTGTGAATGCTTATGATTGAATTAAAATAGAAATTAAACACAACAAAGAATAATTACAAACATTAAAGTCAAGGCTAAAATTAAAATAAAATAAAAATAAAAGATAAGCCACTAAAAAAATTATCTTACCAACAATTAATTAAACATGCATTGGATAAGTAAAATGATGCATGGAAACAACACGATGAATATAAATAATATCTATAGCGTGAATTGCCATAATAGGCACCATGCTACAATGGTAAAAGAGAAAACTCAAAATGGTTGTGAACCACTGATGAGTCGTTATTTCTTGAACTGTATTTAGTTTATTGCACTTAAATAAACCAGGGAATTGTGTTTAATTGTCTGTTATTTCCCCGTTTTCCGAATTCTGCTTAATTTGGTCGGAAATTCGCAATTGTGCTAATTTGGATTTTTTGAGCTGATTATGCGCACTTCTGGTTGCAGGGAAATTGTGGAAATATCATCTGGAGCATTAGGATATGGCGGGGCACATTCACGACTCAATATTTAGTCATTTAAATTCTAATTAAAGTTGTAATTTCGTTTTCAAGAAGCCCTTAATTAGAATTAGGTGTTTTGGACCCTTTTATGGGCATTTTTGTAAAAAACCAAATGTGGGGGCCATGTGGCATCTCATTAGGGCTGACTTGTAGTGTGTGGACCCTACCAAATTGTAATTCTTGGTGATATAGGGTGTGAATACCGAGCCACACACTTAGAAACCCATATCCTACGTTTTTGGTTTCATTCTCCTAGGGTTTCTCTTGTTTGAACATGCTCTCATGGGTGCTTGCTTGGTGCACGGTTTTGGACCATTTTCAATGAATATTATGAAGATTTTCTTCTTCCCTTGACTCACTCTTGGATGTCTTAACTCATTGGTGGTGAAAATCCATTCGTTCCTCATTCCAATTGCTTGTTTTTGATGTTTAAAGCTTGAGTTTTTAAGCTTGTCTTTGCTTTTCTATGGTGGTTGTTGGGTTTGAGTGACTTTAGATTTTCGTTTCCTCTTCCATTGCTGTTGTTCCTCACGTTTTTCTTTGCATTTTATTTGGTTGGTTGATGAAAATGGAATTCTATGTGAGTTTTGGGTTGAATAGAGCTTAACTTGATGTGTGGGTGTTGTGGGTTTGGCTTTTTTCCTTCATATTTCCGTTTTGATGTTTGAAACTAGTTTGGAACCAGACTTTGATGATGTTATTGGGGCTTGACAGTGGTTGAGTTGAATGGTATAATGTTATTTTCGTTTTTTTGCACAAGAGCTTGAAAAAATGGAAGATTGGGTTGAGTATAAGTAGTAATAGTGTGGGTTTATTGTCTTGAATGGAGTTGCAACTTCAAATGGGGTCTCTTGGGTGCTCATTCTTGGTATTTAGGAGAGGAAGAAAGATTATGAAGGTGTGTGTTGGTGAAGGAAACGAAAATGGTTTGTAGAAAGGAGAGAGAATGATGCATTAATTTTTTACCACTTTTGGGCAAACAAAAAATATGCTCATTTTCATTCTAGGAAGATTTCCATTTTGAGCTTTGGCTTTGTTTGAATTCCAGCCATGAATTGCCTTTGCATGGGAGGTCTTTCGTTGTTTAATTTCATTTGGTCTTGCCTACATGGCACTTTGGTTGGAGCACACAATGTATCTTCCATTTGCACATGGGTTTTTGAAGTATTTTTTGTAGGAATCACTTGGTAGGTTCGGCATTTTGTGGTCTTGGAGTGTGGATTTCGAATTTTGCTGCATGGAGAAGACTACGGAATGGTTTTCAATTGGATGTTTAAGTATATTTTAATTTCTTTTGAAAATTGGTGCACATGGAACAAAAGACAACACATTTGGTGGTTAAATAAAAATAGAGTTTTGAATTTGGACTTTTGAAACATCACTCACGGCCATGTGCTTTTATTTCGCCAATTGGACTTTTAAATTCATTTGTTAATTGCCATTGTGTTAAGTGATTTGTTAGGATTAAATTAGGCTTGTTGGTTTCCTTGGTTTTTAATTAATCTGGTTGATAGGTTGAGTTTATTGAATTAGTGTTGAGTTTAATTAATTTTAATTGTGTTTGTTAATTTGCTTGCAAGAGTATTTGATGTTTGAATCTTGTCTAAGGTTTTTAATAGTGTTAGTTTAATTACCATGCTAGCTTTAATTAGTTTGTTTGCATCTGTGTCTTTTTATTTAGTTCTTTAATTTTTGCAACACACTTTCAAACCCCCCCCCTCTTTTTGTGTTAGACTCGATTCTCGAACCGCAAAATTGGTCTTTGGGAGACAACCTAGGGGTCATTCCCTAGCTATACTACATTCCTTATATGCAATTAAATTTGTATGGGTTGCGACAGCTCATTAACCACTCACATACATTCATTGAAATGCAACATATAAATGTCCACACTGAAAGGGTACTAAAACCAATGCTTTCTCTAATTGAAAAATGTTGTATCCCTAAATGAACGAGACACCTCTCATGCTCTTCCAGCACAACATTTTTCAAAGCAACTGAAATGAATTCTCCAAATGCAAAAAGAAAAAATGTTGCACCATTTTTCAATTGAAAGTGAAATGATAAGATCAAACAATGATGAAACAACTTGCAAAGTAATGAAAAGGACCGGTCTTTGTAAAAGTAAAATCCATCAAATCACGCTTTCTTCATCTAATAGAAAGTAAATGTATATGAAACTAAAAGAAAAATGTGCTTCTCACATCCCACAATTCCCATAACAGCCTGTACCAAAACAAAATTGAAAACAATGAGATGCAGCACCGTTCAAACAAGTGCGCAAGCTTTCAAAATAAATAAAAAAAATGCTGCAACAAAATCCAAATAAAATCAGCGCTATGCCTAAAACCTAAATGAATCAAAGCATTAATTTTCAAATTGAAAGGAAAAGTGTGCCCCTCTTTTTCATTTCACCGAAATCGGCGTACAAGCATGGTTGAAGAGTTCATCCTAAACATTGTTCAAAAGCAAAATAAAGAAATGGGAGTGGCGGCTGGAAACCACTCAGCACCATTCCAGCCCCCTTTAGTGTTTCTCGGCTACCTTTCATTTTAAGGCCATGTGCCCTCCAAAAAATGGGGTGGGGTCCAGCCAAAACCCTAGGTTCCAAGTGTCATCTACCCTAACATTTAGGACCTAAACTATTTTGCCAAAAATTGGCCCAATGTTTACAAGTTTAATTAAAACTATCTAGACTACTAAGTTACAATGTAATTAAATTTAAAAAGTCTTTGTGTAGAGTCTTGAATGAATTGATGTCCTCTCTAATGTCCAAAATTGTATCTCCAAAATTTTCCCTNCAATTAATAATGCAANTAATTAGCTCAGAATATTCAAATTAATTAAAATTAGAATTTCCGGTCAAGTTAAGTACAATTAGGAAAAATGGGGAAATACTGGACATTTAAGCACAATTCCCTGATTAATTCTAGCACAATAAACTAAATGAAGTCAATAAAATATCGACTCATCAAAATAGACCACACTTAGTCTTTTGCACTCCTGGGCAAAATCAAGACAAAAACCAGGGAACTACTCAAACATCAGGGAGGTGACACAGACTCGACAGACAGACGACAAAGACTCACAAAACAGAAACAAAGTTGCACAATTCTCACAAAATATGGATAGTGAAAGGCATAGGCAGTATCCCACACAGAATCAATGAAACCAGATACTCATAGAATCATCCAAGCAGTTCAGTACATGGAAAACAGTCAATCAGTTCAAGAGATGAATCAAAAGCAACAGAACCTCACAGATGCACACAATCAGTGTTTCTCTTAAGTGTTTAAGGTAAATCAATGTCACTCAATGCACTCAAGAAAGCAAACACAAATAGACTTGGCAAGCCTCTAATATCAACACTCAAGCACATACGCATGTTCAAATCAAAAGGTCTTTTCACGGTTGTAATTGGGCCAAGGACAAGGGAGGATACATGTGGGTAAGAAGCTATAAACCATAAGGAACAGAAGAGCAATGGGGAACAAGTGTAAACACATTAAAAAACACCCACAACCTCTAATTCCATCCTCTTCTTGACTCCATTATTCACAATTATTCACAATTTTTTTTTTCATTTTTCATTGTTTTTCTGCTCTCTTTTTTTCTTTTTCTCATCCTGTCTCTTTCTCTTTTTTTGTTTTTTCTGAACAAAACTGTAAGAGACAAGATGCACATGTTAGAATCGACTGCAGCAGAATTATTAGCGTGGAATAACAAACCAAGAGGGTTTTTAAAACAAACGCGTGCCTTTTAATTTCTACTCAATTAAACTTACTACGCAAATAATAGATATAAATNAAAGAGTAAGGTTGAGAGAAATTTGCACAGATAATTTTATCCTGGTTCGGATCA
>NW_014543119.1:132367-139048 GCF_000741045.1 Vigna radiata var. radiata | reverse complement strand
AACAAGATAAACCTTTTTCACTATCACAAAACAATTACAAATATTAATCACAGAGAAAAACAATTTGTAAGAGTTTAGAAATACCACCTCTCTTGAAACCACAAGAGATGAACTTACACCTCCTTTGAATCTTCACAAAGGATGACCGCCTCCTCCGAATACTTCACGAAGGATGATCCTCTTCCAAACACCTCCTCAGATGCACCAAGGATGAACCAGCTATTCCTCCGTCACCGTAGTTGCAATGTACCAGTACCACAGACAAGAGTTTCCTTAGCTGAGCAAGAGCACACACTTCTCAAGGAGTTCTGAGTGTTTTAGCGCAAGGGAAGAGTTTCTTTTGATGGATAAAGAGAGCCTATAAATAGACTCAAGCAAAAACTCTTCCATTGTACGAAACTGGCCATTTAACGCATTTAATCCATTAATATTAGTGTTAATCGATTAAAATAAGTACAACGGCTAGTTTTTCAATCAGAAACCTCCAACGGCTAGTATTAATCGATTATTCTCATGATTAATCGATTAATTAATCGATTAAAACTTGCTTTAATCGATTATTCCAAAGCTGATTTGGTTTTGGCTTCTGCAACTATTTTAATCGATTATATCAAGGATTAATCGATTAAAACGGGGAAGATTTGATTCTAAACAACAAATACAAAATATAAAGGTACNAGAATCAAAATCTAAGTCCTAAACAATTAAACTACAATTATTACAAAAGCTTTTCATAACAAAAATAAGTCTTCAAAGGATCTTCATGAATCTTGATAAATCTTGACTTGATTTGGGCATCATCAAAACTTCATCTTCACCATTTTGCTAACAGCACACATATATACAAAACCAAAACAAGAAGAGGAACCAATATAGCCAATTCATCATAATCTCCAGGAGACCACACTTATTGCCAAAACAATTCCAAAGCTCAAAAATTCCCAAAGGTTAAGATAAACATGGTTTTTCACTTAGGGCTAGTGTATAAGCTTCAAAACAAAGAAATGGGGAAAGCATGGGCTCAAAAGGGGTCATCAATGGATCAAAACAGGGTAGGCTTATTTGGCTAGAAGGGCTCAACTACAAAACTGCCTTTATCATTTCCAAACATGCATATCAATAAAGAATCATCAAAAAGAGTCAAGCCAAGGCATATGTGCAAGCAATCAAGAGACATATCACACACAAGAAAGAATATCAAGTGGCTCAAATCTCACATAGGTAATACGGTCACAATCAATTCAACCCTCAAACATCATGATCATCTTCCAAGCAAAGAAAAGCAAGGAATCCAACAAATCAGAGTATCAATGAAGTGAGAGACACATCTATAACCTATAAAACTCCAGAAATCAAGAGAAACATGTAAAACTGTACACAAGACACAACAAAAACTACCTACAAAACAAAAAATTTAATGCAAAAAAAACATAAACTAAGTAAGAAAAATCAGAGTCTCCCCTAATAGACCAAACTTAAACTACATAGTGTCCTCAGTGTGTCACAAGCATAAGATAATAAATCATAACAGTCAACAGATCATGGACAAGTGCAATGAAAGCGGGAAAGGGAGGAGAAGGAAAGAGGAAAATTCCCTTAGTCATGGTGGCAGTTGCCAATTTTGGACTTTCAGGGAGATCTCTTCCTCCACCGGATCCAACAAAGAAGTCTTGAGGAGGAATTGCTTCAGTCTCCAGATTTGATCAAGCAGGGAGATGTCCTCAACAAATGGATCTAAGAAGCAGTGATTGTTGATGAGTGGGTTCAATTGGTGCCCATTAATCTTCAAACTGTCTGCACCTTTGTCTTCCACCATGGGTGTGTGTTGGTCAAATTCATATGTACCTCCTGCAACATGGTTAGTGCAATATGGTTCCACAGAAATAACATGTAGGGGTATAACACCCAATCCTAGTGTAACAGGCTGAACCCCAGATAAACCCTCAGAACATGAATCAATTTCAAATGTAGAAACAATATCAACAACAGTCTCAGATTCATGTTCAGTGCATGGAGAACAAACATTCATATGTGATAGCAAAAAGTGGTTCTCATCATGCAAAAAGAGAGAATTGGAAGCATGCTCATCAACAATACAATCATCAACATACCTATCATTAGCATAATCATCAACAATAGAATCAATCTTAGGTATGCTTACTTCCACCTCCGTGGATGTGGCTAAAGTGGTGGAAGATGAAGATGGTCTACCTATCTCAGAAGTCTTGCTAACATCTGCCTGTTCCTCAAAATTTTCATCAAACTCACAGTTAGTATCATCCATCATAAAGTTGGAAGCTGGTTGTATCACAAAATTGATCTCAACAAAATAGAGCAAGAACCAGTTTCGCAACTACATTTAAAATTTTCAGAAAACTGTGAAAGATTAAAATTTAATTCTAAGTCTAAAGCATCTTCAATTTTCACAGTTTCTATATCAAAATCATCACTAACATATGAATCTGCTGCAGTATAAAGAATATTTGAATGCATAAACAACTCAGGCAAAGCAAGTGGGATTTCAAGTTTAGAGAAAACCTGTGTTGGTTCATGATTCATCTCACCAGTAACAACAGAATGAGCAACTGCATCCTCAAGTGGAAGAGGGGAGGCATAGGAGGGTGGGGAAGTAGATGGTGTAGTAGTAAGCTCATGACTCTGCTTCCCATCTCCTATGTGAATGACACTGACATCATCAAGAATTGGAACAGTCTGAAATGGTGATCCCTCTAAAAATTGAGACTGTTCCTCGGTGCACTGCGTGGCCATCTGTCCCCACAACTCTTTCAATGTAGGCTCAGAAGAAGTAGAAGATTTGGCAGGTGCCTTTTGCTGTTGTTGTTGCCTGTGATTTTTCTGTTACGGCTGCCTGTTATTGTAGATGTTGGTAGCATAAGCTTGAGGCTCATCATGAGAAACAGGGTGCTCCAAAGAAGGACAGGCATCCATATAGTGGTCACTAGAAGGACATATAGCACACAACCGTGCAACAGATGCAGATGGAGGTGCTCGTCTCTGGTTGGATGCCAGTTGTGTCACCAAACTCTCAAGAGAGAATCAAGTTTGCTTTCCAATTTCCTACCAACAACTGATAAAGAATGGGCAGGCTCATGAAGGAAATGGTTGATATTGCTGTGGAGCATCATACCATCCATGCTAGGGTCATTCCATCCAGGATCGTTACTTTGACCATACTGAGCAGGGAAGAATTTATCCAAGAACGTATGCTTAAGATCTTCCCAAGAAGTGATGGATCCTGGANGAAGACAATACAGCCAATACCTTGCCGCTCCATGTAACGAGTACTCGAATGCCCTTAAGAACATGCCCTCATCCGGGACATCTGAAGGTTTCATTAAAGAGCATATGGTGTAGAACTCCTCCAACTTTCTATATGGGCATTCACCTGCAAAACCATGAAACCTAGGCAGCAAATCTACTAGTCCCGTGTTGAAAACACAAGGAATATCCTCCTCATCAAGTGGAAACGACTCCCTAGGAGCACTCTCATGAGATGAAGGAGGAACCATACTGTTCTCAACATAGACATCAGCAGGAGAATCATAATCATAGGCACAGGCAGAAGAAACAGTATCCACATAACCAAAATAGGTAGACATGGAGAAGAAGGGGGAAAAGAAGAATGCAATGAAAATATGCAACTAAAGCTACCTAAATACAACACACAATGACGAACACACAAAACAGAACATCACACTCACAACACAAGACAAAACACAACACACACTAACCCAACAAAAGATCTAAAACCAAACCGTTGGTCCCCGGCAACGACGCCAAAATTTGGTGGGTTGTCGCACCGCATGCAAATTTAATGTGCATAAAGAATGTAGTATAGTACTAGGAAGTGACTCCTAGGTCGTCTCTCAAGGACCAAACTGTGGTTCGAGAATTAGGTCAGACACAAAGTGGAGGAGGGGGGGTTTGTGAAAATGTTTGTGAATGCTAATGATTGAATTAAAATAGAAATTAAACACAACAAAGCATAATTAGAAACATTAAAGTGAAGGCTAAAATTAAAATAAAATAAAAATAAAAGAGAAGCCACTAAAAAAGAATATCCTACCAACAATTAATTAAACATGCATTGGATAAGTAAAATGATGCATGGAAAAAACACGGTGAATATAAATAATATCTATAGCTTGAATTGCCATAATAGGCACTGTGCAACAATGGTAAAAGAGAAAACTCAAAATGGCCGTGAACCACTCACATACATTCATTGAAATGCAACATATAAATGTCCACACTGAAAGGGTACTAAAACCAATGCTTTCTCTAATAGAAAAATTCTGCATCCCTAAATGAACGAGACACCTCTCATGCTCTTCCAGCACAACATTTTTCAAAGCAACTGAAATGAATTCTCCAAATGCAAAAAGAAACAAAAAAAATGCTGCACCATTTTTCAATTGAAAGCAAAATGATAAGATCAAACAATGATGAAACAACTTGTAAAGTAATGAAAAGGACCGGTATTTGTAAAAGTAAAATCTATCAAATCACGCTTTCTTCATCTAATAGAAAGTAAATGTATATGCAACTAAAAGAAAAATGTGCTTCTCACATCCCACAATTCCCGTAACAGCCTGTACCAAAAGAAAATTGAAAACAGTGAGATGCAGCATCGTTCAAACAAGTGCGCAAGCTTTCAAAATAAATAAAAAAAATGCTCCAACAAAATCTGATGAAAATCAACGCTATGCTTAAAACCTAAATGAATCAAAGCATTAATTTTCAAATTAAAAGGAAAAGTGTGCCCCTCTTTTTCAAATTGATGGCATATTCATTCGTCAGTCAAAATACTGCAATGATTTGTTGAAAAGATTTAAGATGCTGGACTGCAAAGATGTTAGTACTTGGATTTAGACGAGACTAGTAAAAGTGTTGATCAAAGAATGTATCGAGGTATGATCGGATCATTACTTTATCTTACTGCCAGTAGACCTAACATCAGGCATAGTGTTTGTCTCTGTGCTAGATTTCAATCTGATCCTAAAGAATCACATCTCACAACAGTTAAAAGAATTTTAAAGTACCTCAAAGGTGCTAAAAATCTTGGATTGTGGTATCCAAATGGCATAAATCTTTTTTGAAACGGTTATAGTGATTCAGATTTTGGAGGTTGTAAACTAGACAGAAAAAGCACTAGTGGAACATGTCACTTATTAGGTTCATCTTTGATCTCTTGGAATTCAAAGAAACAAGCATGTGTGGCTTTATCCACCACAAAAGCTGAGTACATAGCGGCGGGAAGCTGTTGTGCATAGTCTCTTTGGATAAAGAGTCAATTAAAGGACTATGGCATTATGATAGACAACATTCCTTTGAAATGTGATAGTACTAGTGCTATAAATTTAACTAAGAATCCAATCCTGCACTCGAAAACTAAGCATATTGAGATAAGACATCATTTCATTAGAGATCAAATAAATAGGAGTGAAATCAAAATTGAATATGTTGACACACTACATCAGTGAGCTGATATCTTTACAAAACCTCTGAACAAAGAAAGGTTTTTTACAATTCAAAATGAACTGGGGATTTTAAATGATAATAGTGTAAAATGATCTATTCCACTTTGTTTTAATTGAAGTCAACTGTGCTTAAACTGTCATGCATCTATATACATTGACTTCTATTTTGATATTATTTCATTCTTGCTTAACGACTATGCTTGATCTGGAAGAGGTTTTTGAAAGGTTTTGCAGGAAGGACATTGCTTTCAAGATTTACATTTGGAATTCAACAGCTGCAAAGCAATGCATTCGACTGATGATTTAATGCATTCGACTACGTCTATATAGGTTAACAATTCCAATTTTGGAATTTGATTCTATCCTTACTGCTTGCTTAAATCATTATTATTCTGCTATTATCTCTTATCTTTACATGTTGAATATTTAAATTGAGATAATATTGTGAGATTGTTGATATTTGTATCATTGCATATATATGTGATTTGATAGCTTGACTATGATACAAATTTGTGCTTAAACTGTTGCTTATCTGTGATATTCTACATTGTGCAATCAAACTGTTTTTGAAAATCATGCATAATGACAGGGGGAGTATCACTACTTTACACATTGTTTCATCACACATCTATATTTTAGGGGGAGTTTACATTGTTTTGTAATGACCTTGTGATTTTGAGAGCATTATTGTACTTCATATATTACATATCTTTTTGATGCATCTCTGTTGTTTTTCAAAACTGCATAAATATTTGAGCATTCCTTTTTTGTCAATGCACAAAGGGGGAGAGTATTACATGAGTGTATGAAAGCAAGTCTATATGGGGAGAATGTTTGCATCATACTTTATCTGCTTAATATTTTTGTTGTATATGTAGAGTAACTAAACTGTGTTAATGTTTCTGATATATAATGTTTTTACTCTGTCTACTGTGGAACTGTACAAACATGGTTATGATATTAATCATGGTTGTGCATCATCAAGAAAGGGGGAGATTGTTGAGATTGTTGACAACACAAACTCTATATTAAAGTGGTTTTTGATGATGACAACTGATAAGCTGTCGTTGAAGCTATCAAATTAATACTACTTTTCAAGGCAACTTCAGTATTGCCTAGTAGTATTCAAGAAAATAGATAGGGCTAAAGTAACCCTAAGTCGTCTCCCAACGAACACGGA
>NW_014543119.1:125489-131002 GCF_000741045.1 Vigna radiata var. radiata | reverse complement strand
AGAACATCCAAAATAATTTATGCAACTAAGAATCACATTTTAAGCATCTTTGGTTCCCAAACCCAATAAATCCAATCGTCATAAATTCATATTAAATCAATCATTTAAGCACAAGAATTTCATCAAAAGTTTGAATTTTAAAGCGTAAATGTGGACATAAATATGCACTCATCAACAACTCAGTTCTTAATAACAGTATATATGTTCAAGTATTACATGTTCTAATTTTGTAATGTTTGTCATATCCGTTGAACATGTTTTAATTAAATTACATTGTATGTTCCTATGATTGATTGAGTGTTACATTTGTGGAACATGCTTGTATTGAAATGTGAGGTAAAATGTTTTTGATCATTACACATTTCTGAAAGAAAAGATCACAAGCACCTTTTGAACTTATAATTGTTATGACAAAGTTCAATTATGCTAAAATCTTTGTACAATTTTTGTGAACAAGTGTTATGTGAGATTTTGAGTTGAAAAGAATTTCAAAGTGAGTTTTCATGTGTCAGTCAACATTGTGAAATGCTTATTCGACTGTATTACTGTTCTGTTTGAATTCTGTTAAGCCTACAAGCTCCAACGGCTATATTTTCAAAAGTTAGTTAAAACTATATGACATGGTCAACTATAATAAATGAGTCTTAATTCGGTTGACTGAGGAGCCATTATGTTGACTGTCTATTATAACTGTTTTAATATAGTCGACTGTATTAGTAGGCTATTCGACTATGAATCAATTTGATGAAACAGAAAGCTATAAATAGACAGAACGCGAATTGTTCTGGGACTTTTGTGATCTGACATTCTCATTTTCCTGTTTTAGATTGAATTCGTTAGAAGCTCCAAGAATTCTCCAAGAAGACGGTGGTGATCTTGCTTGAGAAAGATTCAACAGGAGAAGTCATTGCTCTTACTGTTTGATCAATGTCTACACAAAGAAGGTGCTTATCGTTTGATCTTGATAGGCTTGGCATCCTGTGAAGATTCCTGTTTTTGACTGAAGACTTGGCAACCTGTGAAGTCTGCTATGAAAGGCTTAGCAACCTGGGAAGTCTGCTATGATAGGCTTGCCAACCTGTGATGTCTACTTTGATAGGCTTGGCATCTTATGAAGAGTGGTGGTGACACGTTGAGGATTGTTCGATGTGGGTGCAGATTGGAGAAGACGGGATTCTTTCTGCAATTCTGGTTTTATGTGTACAACTATATTTGGTTTTGGGTTAGAGAGGAGATTTATATTTTTGTGTGGTGCTTCTATAAATTCCTTGTTGTAAAAACCACAACCATTAAAGTGCATTTGCTTCCTCGCTTGGAAGGAACTGGATGTAGGCATTGTTGGCCGAACCAGTATAAACACAGTGTTTGAATTTTCTTATCCCTACACTCTTTATTTTCCAGTTGACTATATCTGCTAGGCAGTCAACTGCGTTTTTCCGCTGCATTATATTTTCAATAACTTGCATTTCAAGGAAAGATCAAAAGCTTTGAATTTTTCATACCAAGATTGCGAAAAGATTTTAATTTTGAAATAACATCGATTCACCCCCCTCTTGGTGTAAAAAGAATCCAACGTGTTTCATAACACACTACACATTGACCATTAATATGGTCACCACCACATAACTTACAAAGTTGTTGTTGAACCTATGCCATGTTCTGATGTTCCTTTTGTGGCTACATTACCTTCTTCGTCAGGATCTCCAATTGTTGAGTGATGATCTTATTTTGGGCAAGCAATGCATCATTGTCGAGATATTTGACAACACAAACTCTATATCAAACTAGTTTTTGATGATGACAACACAATGCTTAATAACAGTACACATGTTGCATTACATGTTCTTGTTCTGAAGTGTTTATCATATCTGCTGAACATGTTTTGTTGAATTGCAATGTATATTCCTATGATTGATTGTGTGTTATATTCGTGGAACATGCTTGTATTGAAATGTGCGTGGAATATACTTGTATTGAAATGAGAGATAAAATGTTTTTGGTCACTGCACATTTCTGGAAAGAAAAAGATCACAATCACCTTTATGAACTTATATTTGTTGTGACAAAGTTCTAGTCCAGTCGAATACACTTATGATAGATTCGAGTATGCTAAAATCTTTGTACAAATTTTGAGAACATGTACTATGTGAGATTTGGAGTTGAAAAGAATTTCAAAGTGTTTTTTCATGTGTCAGTAAACATTGTGGATTACATATTCAACTGTATTACTGTTCTGTTTGGAATTTTGTTAAGCCTACACGCTCCAACGGCTATATTTTTCAATAGTTAGTTAAGATTGTGTGACTTGGTCAACTGTCATAAAGGTGTGTTGATTTTGTTGACTGTGGAGCCTGTGTGTTGACTGTTTATTATAATTGTTTTAATACAGTCGACTGTATTAGTAGGCTATTCGACTCAGAAGCAATCCGAAATAATAGAAAACTATAAATAGACAAAACATGAATTGTTTTGTGACTTTTGTGATCTGACATTTTCATTTTCTTGACTGTATTCAGTTTATTACAGTTAAATAAATCAGGGAATTGTGTTTAATTCTCTGTTATTTTCCTGTTTTTCCTAATTCTGCTTAATTTGATCGAAAATTCATATTTTCGCTAATTTGAATTTTCTAAACTGATTAATTGCATTTTTAGTTGTAGGGAAATTTTGGAGATATCTTTTGGAGCATTAGGAGGTGGCGTGGTCATTAAAGAATCTACATTTAGTCATTTCAATTTTAATTAAATTGTAACTTAGTTGTTTAGGAACTTTAATTAGAATTTTGTATTGGGCCGTTTTAGTGGAAAAATTGTAGAAG
Organism: Vigna radiata var. radiata; assembly: GCF_000741045.1. Taxonomy (NCBI): domain Eukaryota; kingdom Viridiplantae; phylum Streptophyta; class Magnoliopsida; order Fabales; family Fabaceae; genus Vigna; species Vigna radiata. Next base: position 128,184 of record NW_014543119.1, on the reverse strand, counting down.
CCCAATGTTGTGGGACACTTGGCACAAACCCTAGGTTTCTTTCTGAAGGTGGACCCCACCATTTTAGGGCAACTCTCGGTATTTGGTGTAGAAGGCTGACCACACACTTCAAGCACACTTTACACTTCATTTTGCTTAGATTTTGTATGAACACTCTCATGGAGAGCTTAGGTGTGCCACGGTTTTGGACCATTGAATGAACAAGGATGCATTTTTCTTCTTTTCTTGCTTGAATCTTGTTTATCTTTTCTCGGTGGAAGTGAGAACCGTCACTCATTTCCTTTCATTTCTTCTTGAAAGTTGAGAGCATGAGCTTGAAGGGTTGTTCTTTTATTTTCATGGTGGTTCCTTGGTTTGAGTGAAGACTTATTTTTTGTTTTGCTTCTCCTTTGCTGTAGTATTTTCGGTTTCCTTTTAGTTTTCTTGGTTGGATGACGAAAATGAAGTTCTTGTTGAGTTTTGCAGAGAAGAAAGCTTGAGTTGGTGTATGGGTGTTTGACGCTTGAACCATTTTCTTCTTGTGCTTTTGATTTGATGGATGGAAGAAATTTATGAGATGGAATACTGTATTTCATTGGGAGAGTTGGACGGTCTTGCAAAGGGATCTAGGGATTGCATTTTGTTTTTAGCAAAAGTTTGAAGAAAAGTGAGTGTTGGGTTAGTTTGTAGAAGTTAGAATTTGGCTTGTTGTTCTTGAAATTATTTGGGAATGGAAACTTGGTTTGTTTGGGTGCATTTTCAGTGTTGAGAAGTGAAGGAAAGCTTTGGATGGTTGTAGAGAAGGAAGAAATCCGAGAATAGGTTGAGAAGGGAGAGAGAAATGGATCATTTAACTTTTACCCGATTTGGACAAGCACATGTTGAGACACATTTACCATAGAAGGAATATTGCCATTTTGGTGTTCATCCTTGGTTGCATTGCCGAGAATTGAATAAGGAAGAGAATGTTTAGTGTTGTTATTTCCTTTGACCTTGCACATATGGAACCTTGAGAAAAGCAACTCAACTTTTTGTATTGAAGCATTCAAAGCATCTTCATTTACCTTTTGGTTTTTGAAACACGTTTGCAACAATTGGAGGAGAGAACTTTTGGCAATTTGGCTTGGCAAAGTTGAGAACCGAATTTGTTTTATGGAGAGAGGAATGCAAGGATCCCATAGTGTGGAAAGCAATGTTTGTCTTGGAGATTGAAGCACATGGCACACAAAGATAACATATTTAATTATTGTGGAAGAAAGAAAGCAAATTGTAGTTGGTGTTGCAACCTCACGGCCAAGAGGTTCTCCTTGGCTATTTGCATTTTAAAATACATTTGGTTGGTGAATTGGGTCACGTGAATGTGTAGGGAAAAAGCATGTTTGATTATTCCTTTGTTTTGAATTAGTTTACATTGTAGGATTAGTTGCTTTTGATTTCTTTAATATAGTTTTGCTTTTAAATTAATTTAACCGTGTAGATAGTTTATTGTAACAGTGTTTGTATTTAGAATTTTAATATGTTTTAATGTTGTCTAATGTGTTTAGTCGTGTTACTTTTATTGTCATGATAGCTTAAATTAGTTTTGTTGGTCATTAACGATATTGCATTGTTTCCTTGAGATACCTGGACTGTGATTGTGTTTGCCACTCTGACTTAGTTAATGTGAAATCTATTTTTGCACTTGCAATTGGGTATACGCTTAGTTGCCCAGTTGGTGTTTAGTCTTCGCTTAGTTGATGAAACTGCATGGTGCAAATTGGATTACATGTTAACATTGTGTTCGATTAGTTCACTTTTATGAAAACATAGTTAGCCTTCGCTTAGTTGCTTAACTGTGTTGGCTTAGAGGTTAGAGTAGCTCCTTTATTGTGTTAATCTGTGATTGGAAGCATTGTAATCAAGTTAATGACCAACCGTTTTCAGTCTCTCTTGAAAACCGTTTTTAGATTTGTGTTTGCATTTCTTTTTGCGTCAGTGTTTTGATTTTATTCATCCCTATTCACCACAATATTTTCACAAACCCCCCCACTTCATGTTTGACTTAATTCTTGAACCGCAAAATTGGTCCTTGAGAGACGACCAAGGAGTCATTTCCTAGCTATACTGCATTTCTAATTGCACATTAAATTTGTGTGGGTTGCGACAGCCCATCACTTTTTAACGCGCTATGTACGCCTCGGGTTTATTAAAACCGAAGCGTATAAAAGCACGGTGGCATTTTTGTAGTTTTAAGTAACTTATATACCTCGGTTCACAAAGAACCGAAGCGTAAAACGTCTACTGCCTGGGTTAAACAGAAACCGAGGCATAAAGTGGAACCAGCGCACACTGCAATCACGTGATGGGTGTCGTGGCCCATACAAATTTGATTGCATATGAGAAATGTAGTATAGCTAGGGAATGACCCCTTGGTCGTCTCCCAAAGACCAATTTTGCGGTTCGAGAATTCGGTCAGACATAAAGTGGGGGGGTTTGTGAAAGGTTTGTGAATGCAAATGACTGAAAATTAAATTAAACTGAACATAATTGAAAGCATTAAAATGCATGAAAACCTTAACTAGACACTGCAATAGATAAATATCCAAACGTAATTAAAACTATTAAAATGTAACAAGTAAGCCAAACATTAGAAACAATTCGTCATGGTAATAATGCAAAAACGTAGACTCAATTATCTTTCATGTGACATATAAAACGTAGCATTTGGACCTCTGGT
>NW_014543119.1:121075-123989 GCF_000741045.1 Vigna radiata var. radiata | reverse complement strand
GAGTCTTGAATTTATTTTGCCTCCTTCCGAATGCTCCAAATTGTTTATCCAAAATTTTCCCTGAAAATAATAATGCAAATAATTAGATCAGAAAATTCAAATTAATTAAAATTAGAATTTCCGATCAAATTAAGCACAATTAGCAGAAACGCGAAAATACCGGACATTTAAGCACAATTCCCTGATTAATTCTAGCACAATAAACTAAGTGAAATCAATAAAATATCGATTCATCAAAATAGACCACACTTAGTCTTTTGCACTCCTGGGCAAAATCAAGACGAAAATCAAGGAACAGTTCAACGGACATCAAGGAAGTGACACAGACTGAACACATAGACAACAAAGACTCACAAGGACAGAAACAGAGTTACACAGTTCTTAAGAAATCTGGACAATGAAAGGAAGTAGACAGAATCCCACACAAAGTCAAGGAAAGCAGATACTCAAGAAATCATCCAAGCATATCAGAACATGGAAAAACAGTCAATCAGTTCAAGAGGTGAATCAAAAGCAACAAAACCTCACAGATGCACATTATCAGTGTTTCTCTCGAGTATCTAGGGTAAACAGTGTCAACTCAATTCACTCAGGAAAGCAAACACAAACAGACTTGGCAAGCCTCTAATATCAACACTCAAAGCATATGCATGTTCAAATCAAAAGGTCTTTTATGGGTGTAATGGGGTCAAGGACAAGGAATGATACATATGGATGAAAAGCTACAAACGAAAGGAAATAGAGGAGCAATGTGGAACAAGTGTAAACACAGTCAAATCACACCCCAAAACCTCTAATTCAATCCTCTTCTTGACTCCATTATTCACACAATTTTTTTTATTTTTCTCATTTTTCTGTTTTTTTTTTCTCTTTTTTTTTCATCTTGTCTCTTTTCTTTTCTCTCTTTTCAGAACACAACTCTAAGAGACAAGATAACACAACATATATACAAAAACAAACAAGAAGAGGAACCAATTAGCCAATTCATCATAATCTCCCAAGAGACCACACTTATTCCCAAAACAATTCCAAAGCTCCAAAATTCCCTAATGTTAAGGTAATCATGGTTTTTCACATAGGGCTAGTGTCTAAGCTTCAAAACAAAGAAATGGGGAAAGTAAAGGCTCAAAGGGGCTATCAAAGGATCACAACAAGGTAGGCTCATCTGGCTAGAGAGGCTCAAAAACAAAGCTGCCTTTATCACTTTCAAACATGCATATCAATCAAGAAACATAAAAAAGAGTCAAGCCAAGGCATATGTTCAAGCAATCAAGAGACATATCACACACAAGAAAGAATATCAAGTGGCTCAAATCTCACACAGGGTATTTCTATCACAATCAAATCACCCTCTCAAACATCATAATCATCTTTCCAAGCAAAGAAAAGCAAGGATCTCAAGCCAATCAGAGTATCAATGAAGTGAAAGAAAAACTGACAACCTAAGCAAAGTCCAGAAATCAAGAGAAACATGCAAAACTGTACACAAAACAAAACAACAACTACCTAGAAAAACAAAAAATTTAACGCAGAAAACATAAACTAACAACGAAAAAATCACGATCTCCCCCAATAGACCACACTTAAAGTACACAGTGTCCTCAATGTGTCATAAGCATAAGATCACAATCATAATAGTCAACAGATCAAGGACAAGGGAAATAAAAGTAAGGAAAAGGGGAGAAGGGAAAGAAGAAAACTCCCCTGATCATGGTGGCAATTGCCAATTTTGGACTTGCAGAGAAGTGTCTTTCATAAATGGATCAAGAAATGAAATGTTGAGGAAGGATTTCATCTGCCAAATCTGATCCAGAAGAGAAATGTCTTCCACAACCGGATCAAGGAAGGGATGATTCATCAGTAAATCACCTTTAGTCGTGGGAGACGAAGAAAGTCCACCTGGCTTAAAATATCTGCTCATATCTACCTGATCCTCAACATTTTCATCAGATTCACAATTAGTATCACCAATCATAAAGTTGGAAGCTGGTTGTATCACAGAATTGATTTCAACACAAATAGAGCAAGAACCAGTTTCACAACTACATTTAAAATTTTNAGAAAANTGTGAAAGATCAAAATTTAATCCCAAGTCTAAAGCATCTTCAGTTTTCACAGTTTCCATATCAAAATCAACACTAACATGTGAATTCTCGGCAGAATCAAGAATATGTGAATGCATAAACAGCTCAGGCAAANCAAGTGGGAATTCAAGTTTAGAGAAAACCTGTGTTGATTCATGATTCATCTCACCAATAACAACNGAATGAGCAACTGCATCCTCAAGTGCAAGAGGGAAGGCATAGGACGGTGGGGAAGTAGATGGCGTAGTAGTAAGCTCATGACTCTGCTCCCCATCTCCTATGTGGATGACACCAACATCGTCTGGAACCTGAACAGCCTGAAATGAGGATTCCTCTGAAACATGAGACTGTTCCTCATGAGTTGAGTTGCCATCTGCCCCAACTGATTGCTCAAACTCTGAAATGAAGCTATAAAATCCTGTTGAAACTCCTGAAACTGCATAATCTGATCTCTGGTTTCCTGTTGAATGCGGAAAAATTAAAATGAAATTAAATTAAAACGCAGATGTAAAAACGTAATTAAATTCAATTAAAACGANATTAAATGCAACAACACATTTCACCATGCATGAAAATGAAATTAAAACAGTAAAAACGAAACTGCTACAGTAAATACGAATATTCACGCTGGAACTGGACAACTCTGACCTTTGCTCAATGTTTTACCCATAACTTTTTCTATAGAGCTCTAAATGAGATGAGGTTTTTTTTTCCTGGAAAGTAGACTCAATTATATTTCATGTGACATATAAAACGTAGCATTTGGACCTCTGGTATGGTTGCAGTTATTTTTTTAAAATCGAGTCCAGAGAATGAAAATGCTAAACGCA
>NW_014543119.1:113686-119555 GCF_000741045.1 Vigna radiata var. radiata | reverse complement strand
GAGTCTTGAATTTATTTTGCCTCCTTCCGAATGCTCCAAATTGTTTATCCAAAATTTTCCCTGAAAATAATAATGCAAATAATTAGATCAGAAAAAATTCAAATTAATTAAAATTAGAATTTTCGATCAAATTAAGCACAATTAGCAGAAACGGGAAAATACCGAACATTTAAGCACAATTCCCTGATTAATTCTAGCACAATAAACTAAGTGAAATCAATAAAATATCGACTCATCAATACTCAAATGCGAAGAGAAATTTTTCTTCTTTCATTCAACAATCCAAAAATAGTGCATTTTAATAGGAAGTTGCGACTGGAATTAAAGAGGTGATGCAAGGATGCTGGAACAATTGGAAGCAGCGAGAAAATCACCCAAATTAAATTAAGGACCTCTCATTTAGCTAGCGTAACAGCCCCCAACCATGTGCTTCCTTCATTCTCTTAATGCAACAGTGTAAATAAAATTTCAAGAACTCAACATTAAAGAACGTTTAAAACAAAAACCAAGTACATGAGTCTCTGAATTTCTACAATCAGCGTTTTAATGTAAAAAACGCTTCACCCGTAGCCCTCCATCTTCAATATCTGTGTGTGGTTGCTCAACCTTTTTATCTCCAAAAAAATTGCCGAGAGCAAGCTCCCCAATGTGTGACGGCTGCTCAAAATTAAAAGCAATCCCCAGACGTGTGCCCTACTGTTGCCTACGTGCTGCAATCTTTTTCTTTCTCCAATTGAAATTTTCGTCTACACCTCCAAGCTATTGTGTGCACATCCATTTTTAATTAACCTTTTGCTTCCCCAAAAGAGAACCTGGATCGTGGCATATTCCAACCTTCAAATAAGCTTCTCTTTTTTTTTTATTATATAAATGTGCTGAACGTGATATTTAATGTAGCCTATGTGTCGTTTTGCTTCTTCCATGGGAGTGGCAGTTGTTGGATGCAACTCCTCTCCAATTAAATCAACATATTTCATTTTAAAAATGGAATCAGCACATCCGTGAGCTAACTTAAGCTGAACTTTGTTTTCTCTTTTTTTTTTCTTCTTTTTTTTTCCTTTTTTTTTCTTTTTTTCTTTTCTTCTTTTTTTCTTTTTTTTTTCCATTTCTCTTCTTTCTTTTTTTTTCTTTTCTTTTTTTTTAACAAAATAAAAACAAAATATTTTAAACCTAATTTAATTTTGTCTCCTCCAAATGTCCCAAATTGTGTTTCCAAATTTTTCCTGAAAATAATAATGCAAATAATTAGCTTAGAAAATTCAAATTAATTAAAATTAGAATTTCTGGTCAAATTAAGCATAATTAGGAAAAACGAGAAAATAGCGGACAATTAAGCACAATTCCCTGATTAATTCTAGCACAATAAACTAACTGAAATCAATAAAATATTGACTCATCATAGAAGCTAACATAATTTCTGAATAAGGTCTACTGCCTCGGGTATCAGTAGAACCGTGGCAGAAAAGCTTTCCAGCATCGGTTAGGCACCAACCGAGGCATATAACGGGAATATGCTTCCAAATTTTTTGAAACTTTAGGCATCGGGTATGCTTGAAACCGAGGCAGAATGCCTCTATTACTTCAGGTAAATCTAGAACAGAGGTAGTATAGTATTTTATGACCTCAAAAATCTCTTTGCTTTCACGGTACCCTTCTCACTGTTCCTCTTCTTCTCGGTCGCTCAAATCTCTTTGCTTTCATTGTTCTCCAACCACCCTGAAATAGCGTCGTCGCTCCGTGGCCACCACTTAGTCGCTCTGTCACCATCACTCTACCGCTTTTATTGCGCAAGATTCAGCCTTATATTGCCTCGCGTTGCATCGTCCCCTGCTTCTCGCGCAAGCGCTTCGTTGCGTCGCCGTCACATCCCTCCTCATCCTCGCCGGCGTGCTGCCTCGACGCCATTGCCGCCACGCTCCCTCACAGTGCCTCTGCCTCCGTCTATGTGCCTCCGCCTTCGCCGTCGCAACCTAAAACCTAGACGAAGGGAAGGTTCTGCAATGCAAGAGCAAGAGAGAGGAACAACAAGACGTTTTGGGAAAGAAGGAGAAGAAGACACAGACGAAGGAGAACCTTGAGCACTGGACGCGGAGAGTGAGATTTGAGATATTCGAAGAGTTTTCGAGTTAAGATCGCCGAAAAGACTTCAGATTAAGGTAGGAGGAGTTAAACTTTTCTGTTTTGTGATTATTATGATGTGGGCACAAGGCATCAGTGATATAATCACAATTGGAAATCACCTAGATCAATTTCAATGGTGTGTTGATCGATAGGATACACCACAAGAAATCATTTTAAGCTACATATTCTCTAACGAACTGTTATTGTCATATCTTGTTTCATTTGTTCATGCGATGAGGTTTTAATGTATTCTCTTAGTTTTGTTTATTCTATTGTGGTCAGTTTCAATTAAATCAATTTGTGTGATGATTAGGAGTTTAAGTAAGTGGTTGTAATGTCAATTTGATTTATTTAGCTGATTGAAGGGTTCTCTTTTGATTTAAGTATTCCAACGTGTTTCTTTGTTATAAGAATGGTTATAGTGGCTAGTTGCTGTAAGGAACTAATATTAGTGGTTTAATAGTTTTGTATCAACGTTTTTGTCAATTACTATATCTCCAATATGCGTTGTTATACCAATAACAATATGTGTTTCATCAACCTTTCTTTAGATTCCTATATATCATATTGTAGCTCTCTTAACTCAAGGATTTTGCATTCCAGAAAAACCATTTTTTCTTGTTAGACAACCTCAATACAAGCCTTAGAAAAGTCCTTATAATGGCATTTGCATGTGAAAATTTTGATTGTTTGAGATGAATGGCAATTTTGTTTCATGTGACTTGTGAATAATAGAGAGTTGGAGTGTCACCTTAAACACTGAGTGATTGAGTGAAACACTTGCTTGTTGAGAATTGATAAATTTCATGCTTACATCTTTGCTTAGTGGATTGGTCATTCATAAAGTGTAACATCTGTTGAGAAATATGTGATCATGTAAACTGAATTGAATTGAAAGCATGCATGCATCTTGATTTGATTCCACTAAAAATTTGAAATTGAGTAGTTCTTGTCATGAATTTTAGGAGTGTTTAACTATTGGATGAAAAAGTGGAAAGCCAAGTTTTGCTTTATTTGCTTGAGGACAAGCAAAGTTCTAAGTTTGGGGTTGTGATAACAGTTGAAAAACAGTTATTTTCATGCTTCACTTGAGATCAAAATACACCCTTTAAGGCTTAGAATCAAGAAAAACACGTAAGTTGAGTCGGTTGAGAGTCAAAAGCTGTTTTTAGAGATATTATGCTTGTTTTGCATTGTTTTGTAGCGTTTTTTATTAAAATGAAGAATGGGATTGAAGATGGAAGGTCTTAGACTCAAGAAAGAAGAAGAAACATGAAGAAAAGAAAAGTCTAGGAACCGCCCGGCACCAAAATTCAACGATGGGCGGCCAAATGTGAGGAGAAGCCACTGTCTCGCGACCAGGCAGGGAAGCCGGGTGGTTTTGCGATTAGAGGCAAACTGTCGGGCGGTGGCATAATTATGGGGAAACCGCTGGGCGCCAAAGTGCGACGTTGGGCGGTTGGCGCCAAAGTGCGATGCCGGGCGGTTGACGCCAAAGTGCGACACCGGGCGGTTGTCTGCTGGGCTTGAGCCTAAATTTTGTGATGCTCCTCAGCAATAAATAGCCCTAGTGCGACTTCAAATGCATTCTTTTGATGGAAAGGGCCGGCCAAACCTAGTTTTCACTCCTTGGAGAAGATCTCTTGGATGCTTAGGCTCCTTTTTATCCAATCTAGGGTTTGTTTTTCCATTCTTCCATTATTTTTCATCTAGTTTCACCATGACAATGGTGAACTAAACCCTTTTGTTGTTGGGGAACAATGTAATCTTTTGAAACTCTCTTATATTCAAACTCTTATTTATTTATATGCTTGACGTATGCTTTGATTATAAATTGTTGGGTTTCTCATCTGCGCTTAATGCTTTTATCGTTTAACTCATTCGATAATTGTTGTTTGTCTTTATTGATCACAAACGTACGATACTGTCATGAACTTGTGGGAAATTCCTTGATTAAGCAATACCACCTTGGGATAGGGGGTAGGTCGATTGATGGGTGTCGCACCCTATGTAAATTTAATGTGCTTAAAGAATGCAGTATAGCTAGGGAATGAACCCTAGGTCGTCTCCCAAATACCAACTTTGCGGTTCAAGAATCGAGTCAAACGCGAAGGAGGGGCATTTGTGAAAGGATTTTGGAATGGAGATGAATCAAATTGAAAACACAGATGTAAATAAAGATGTAAACACAGATCTAAAGAAAACGGTTTCAACACAGAATGAAAACGGTTGGTCATTAACTTCATTACAATGTTTCCCATCATAGATTATCTAAATAAAGTTGATACTCAGACCTCTAATCCAACAGAGTTAACCGACTAAGCGACGGTTAATTCTGTCTTCATAAACGCGAACTAAGCGAATGCATTGTTAATATCAAATCTGATTTACACCACACAGTTCCATCAACTAAGCAAAGACGTCACACCAACTGGGCAACTAAGCGCATACCCAATTGCAGGTGCAAATACAGAATTAATATTAACCAAGTCAGAGTTGCAACACAGTCACAGTTCAGAAACCTCAGGGAAACATAGCAATATAGCTAATGACCAACTAGAGTAATTTAAGCTAGCATGGTAATTAAATTATCTCTACCACAAATACAAGACAACATTAAGACAAAATAAAATAAATTTAAATGCAAAACTAAATTAGAGAAATCAAAAGCAACTAATCCTAATATGCAAATTAATTTAAAACAAAAGAAATAAACAAACACAACTTTTTCCTAGCACTTCATGTGACCAAGTGTGCACCAAATAAAGAAATTGAAAATGAAAATGGCCTAAGAAGACCTCTTTTACGTAAGTCACTTCACCACCTTCCAATTTGACTTTCTTCCTTCAATAAACAATTCATATGTTGCCTTCTTTTGTCCCATATGCTTCATTCTCCAAGAAATTAAACATGTGCATTCCAAAAACAATAAAATCGTCCTCTCTCTTCAACCATGCAGCAAACAATAAAATGAAACCACACACCAAGATACAATTTACGTGAGCTATGCAAAGAGTTTCTACAAAATTTGCTTCAAAGACCAATGTGCAAATAGAAGATACTTTGAATGCTTCACCCAAGATGCCAAGTAAGCAAAGTAAAAGCAAAGAAAAAAACCTCAAAACATCCCCTTCTTCATGGAAATTCATGGCAGCAACAATGCAAGGAAAAGACAAAGTTCAAAAGTGGAAACGTTCTTGGAGTCAAAGTGAGCATCTTTTGTGCTTGTCCAAATCGGGTAAAAACTTTAATGCATCTTCTCTCCTCCTTTCACCTACATTTTCGTTTTTCTTTCTCTACCAACACACCATTCATATTCTCTTCCTCCATACTACAGAAACATAAACCCAAGAGACCAAAGTTCAAATTCCAAATCAACACAAGAACAATATACTCAACATATGCTACTTCAACCCCACCAAATCTTCCATTTCTTCAAGCTTCTTTGCAAAAACGAATATAATACTTATGCCATCATTCCAGTTCTGTCCAGCCACCATAACAACACCAAGAACTGGTTCCATCCTTTTTTCAAACATCAAAACCGAAAAACAAGAAGAAAGAGTCCAAACCACAACACCCACACATCAACTTAAGCTCTCTTCAACCCAAAACTCACATAAAACTCCATTTTTATCATCCAACCAACCAAAATGAATTGAAAACCGAGAAGAACAGCAGCAAAGGGAGAGGAAAACGAAATATAAAGTTACTCAAACCCAACATCCACCATGGAAATGCAAAGACA
>NW_014543119.1:109182-113466 GCF_000741045.1 Vigna radiata var. radiata | reverse complement strand
TATGAACTGTGTAAAATGAGCCTAAGAGTGTGTGGTCGGCCAAGGCTCTCCAAATACCGAGAGTTGCCTTCCAAATGGGGTCCACAATCAATTTTAAAACCCTAACCTAAAAGGCACATGTCCTACATAAGGGTTTTCTACAAAATTGCCCCTAAAAGGGTCCAAAACACCTAATTCTAATTAAGGACTTCTAGAAAACGACATTAGAATCTAAATAACTAAATGTTGAGCCTTTGAGTGTGTCACGTCATGTCCCAATGTTCCAGATGATGTATCCACAACTTCCCTGCAACCAGAAATGCACTTAATCAGCTCAGAAAATCCAAATTACCACAATTACGAATTTCCGACCAAATTAAGCAGAATTCGGAAAACGGGGAAATAAAAGACAATTAAACGCAATTCCCTGGTTTATTTAAGTGTAATAAACTAAATATAGTTCAAGAAATAACGACTCATCAAAATAGACCACACTTAGTCTTTTGCACTCCTGGGCAAAACCAAGACGAAAACCAGGGAACTACTCAGACATCAGGGAGGTGACACAGACTCGACAGACAGACAACAAAGACTCACAAAACAGAAATAGAGTTGCACAATTCTCACAAAATCTGGACAGTGAAAGGCATAGGCAGTATCCCACACAAAATCAATGAAAGCAGATACCCACAGAATCATCCAAACAATTCAGTACATGGAAAATAGTCAATCAATGTTTCTCTTAAGTGTTTAAGGTAAATCAATGTCACTCAATGCACTCAAGAAAGTAAACACAAACAGACTTGGCAAGCCTCTAATATCAACACTCAAAACATATATGCATGTTCAAATCAAAAGGTCTTTTATGGATGCAATGGGGTCAAGGAAAAGGGAGGATATAATATGGATGAGAAGTTACAAGTGAAACATAATCAAATCACACCCAAAACCCTCTAATTCAATCCTCTTCTTGACTTCATTATTCAAGCAATTTTTTTTATTTTTCTCATTAGTCTGTATTTTTTTTTCTCTCTTTTTTTTTCATCTTGTCTCTTTTCTTTTCTCTCAATATTGGACATAACTTTAAGAGACAAGATACACCATGTATTTACAAAAACACGACAAGAATAGGGCTCACTAGCCAATTCATCTGAAACTCCCAAGAGACCACACTTATTCCCAAAATAATTCCAAAGCTCCAAAATTCCCTAAGGTTAAGGTAATCATGGTTTTTTACTTGGGGCTAGTGTATGAGCTTCAAACAAAGAAATGGGGAAAGTAAAGGCTCAAATGGGCTAACGATCACAACAAGGTAGGCTCATTTGGCTAGAGAGGCTCAACAAAAAAATTGCCCTTATCACTTCCAAACATGCATATCACTCGAGAATCATCAAAAAGAGTCAAGCCAAGGCATATGTGTAAGCAATCAAGAGACATAACACACACAAGAAAGATCATCAAATGGCTCAAATCTCGTACAAGGTAATTTTGTCACAATCAATTCAACCTCTCAAACATCATGATCATCTTCCAAGCAAAGAAAAACAAGGAATCCAACAAATCAGAGTATCAATGAAGTGAAGGGAAAACTGACAACCTAATCATAGTCTAGAATTCACGAAAAGCATGCAAAACTGTACACAAGACACAACAAACTACATAAAAACCGAAACATAAACAAAGAAACAACCTCCCCTAATAGACCACACTTAAACAACAAAATGTCCTCAGTGTGTCACAATCAGCAGATCAACAATCAGAGCAGTCATCAGATATAGACAAAGTGCAATAAAAGTGAGGAGGGAAGGAGAAAAGAAAAACTCCCCTGATCATGGTGGCAATTGCCAATTTTGGACTTTCAGGGAGATCTCTTCCACCATTGGATTCAGCAAGGAAGTCTTGAGGAAGAACTGCTTCAGTCTCAGAATTTGATCAAGCAGGGAGATGTCCTCCACAGCTGGATCCAAGAAGTAGTGATTGTTGATGAGAGGGTTTAGCTGATGCCCCTTGATATTCAAGCTTTTGTGTACACTGGCACCCTTGTCTTCCACCATGGGTGTTTGTTTATCAAACTCATGTGTACCTCCTGCAATAGGGTTAGTGCAATGTGGTTCTACAGAAATAACATGCATAGGTATAACACTCAATCTCAATGTAACAAGCTGACCCTCAGATATACGCTCAGAACATGAATTAAGTTCAAATTTAGAAGCAGTATCAACAACAAAATCAGATTCATGTTCAATGCATGGAGAACAAACATTCTTATGTGATAGCAAAAAGTGGATCTCATCATGCAAAGAGGGAGAATTAAAAACATGCTCATCAACAATACAATCATTACATACCCATCATCAACATAATCATCAATAACAAAATTAATTTTAGGTATGCTTACCTCCACTTCCTTGAAGATTGGCAGAGTAGTGGAAGGTGAAGATGGTCTACCTATCTCAAAAGTGGTGCTCATATCTGCCTGGTCCTCCAATTCTTCATCAGTCTCCTCAGGTGCAAGAGTGGGGACATAGGAGGGTGGGAAAGTAGATGACACAATAGTAGGCTCATGACTCTGTTCCCCATCTCCTATGTGGATGGCACTGACATCATTAAGAATTGGAACAGTCTGCAATGGTGATCCCTCTAAAAATTGAGACTGCTCCTCGGTGCACCGCGTGGCCATCTGCTTCCACAACTCGTTCAATGTAGGCTCAGAAGAAGTAGGAGATTTGGCAGGTGCCTTTTGCTGTTATTGTTGCCTCTGATTTTTCTGTTGTGGCTGCCTGTTATTGTAGATGTTGGTAGCATAAGCTTGAGGCTCATCATGAGTAACATGGTGCTGCAAAGAAGGACAGACATCCGTAGAGTGGTCATTGGAAGGACATATAGCACACAACCGTGCAACAGATGCAGATGGAGGTGTTGGTCTCTGGTTGGATGCCAACTGTGTCACCAAACACTCAAGAGAATCAAGCTTGCTTTCCAATTTCCTACCAACAGCTGATAAAGAATGGGCCGACTCATGAAACTACGACTGCTGTGGTTCCTGAAGAGGTGGAGAAGGTATACAAGGAGTCTGGAATGATGGTTCCTGATATTGATGCTCTGAAGTACCATACCATCCCAAGTTAGGATTAGTCCACCCAGGATCGTCGCTATAACCATATCGCATAGGGGAGAATTTGTCTAGGAACTGATCCTTCAGATCTTCCCAACTGGTGACGGATCCAAGAGGAAGACAATAACACCAATCCTTTGCAGCTCCATGTAATGAGTGCCCAAATGCCCTTAAGGAAATGTCTTCATCTGGGACATCTGGAGGTTTCATCAAAGAGCATAACGTGTAGAACTCCTCCAAATGTCTACGTGGGCATTCACCTGCAAAACCATGAAACCTAGGCAGCACATGTATCAGTCCAGTGTTGAAAACACAACTAATGTCCTCCTCATCAAGTGGAAACGGCTCCCTACAAGCACTCTCATGAGATGGAGGAGGAACCGTATTATTCTCAACATAGACATCAGCTGAGTATACACCACAAGCAATATCAGAGTCAAATGCAGAAGTAGAGTCATAGACACAAGCAGAATAAGCATTACTCACATAACCAAAATAGGTAGACATGTAAAAAGGGGGGGAAAAGAAGAATGCAATGAAAATATGCAACTAAAGCTACCTAAATGCAACACACAATGACGGACACACAAAATAGAACATCACACTCACAACACAAGACAAAACAAAACACACACTAACACAACAAAAGACCCAAAATCGAATCGTTGGTCCCCAGTAACGGTGCCAAAATTTGATGGGTGTCACACCCCATGCAAATTTAATGTGTTTAAAGAATGCAATATAGCTAGGGAATGACCCCTAGGTCGTCTCCCAAAGACCAACTTTGCAGTTCAAGAATCGAGTCAAACACGAAGGGGGGGGTTGTGAAAGGGTTTTGAAATGCGGATGAATCAAATTGAAAACACAGATGCAAATAAAGATGTAAACACAGATCTAAAGAAAACGGTTTCAACACAAAATGAAAACGAAAACCGAAAAACCAAGAACTGGTTCCATCGTTGTTTCAAACATCAAAACCGAAAAACAAGAAGAAAGAGTCCAAACCAGAACACCCACACATCAACTTAAGCTCTCTTCGACCCAAAACTCACATAAAACTCCATTTTTATCACCCAACCAACCAAAATGAATTGAAAATCGAGAGGAACAACAGCAAAGGGAGAGGAAAACGAAATATAAATTTACTCAAACCCAACATCCACCATGGAAATGCAAAGACAAGCTCCAAA
>NW_014543119.1:101113-108900 GCF_000741045.1 Vigna radiata var. radiata | reverse complement strand
TATGAACTGTGTAAAATGAGCCTAAGAGTGTGTGGTCGGCCAAGGCTCTCCAAATACCGAGAGTTGCCTTCCAAATGGGGTCCACAATCAATTTTGAAACCCTAACCTAAAAGGCACATGTCCTACATAAGGGTTTTTTATAAAATTGCCCCTAAAAGGGTCCAAAACACCTAATTCTAATTAAGGACTTCTAGAAAACGAAATTAGAATCTAAATAACTAAATGTTGAGCCTTTGAATGTGTCACGTCATGTCCCAATGTTCTAGATGATGTATCCACAACTTCCCTGCAAGCAGAAATGCACTTAATCAGCTCAGAAAATCTAAATTTGCACTATTACGAATTTCCGACCAAATTAAGTAGAGTTCGAAAAACGGGGAAATAAAAGACAATTAAACACAATTCCCTGGTTTATTTAAGTGCAATAAACTAAATATAGTTCAAGAAATAAAGACTCACCAACGATCAATTGTTTTTGTTTCCGTTTATCATGCATTATTAATTACTAGGGGATGCTAGGGATAACAAGCCAATAATTAGTAATAGGCTGTTTTCGCCGAGCGATCAGGTTAAGGGTAGACTAAGAAAGTTTGCATGACAATTAGATAACAAAGCAAATCAAGTAAGAGGAGTAGATAAGAGAGAGTGGATAAGATGAAATTGTAAACCCCAACAACTTCATTCATCCATAGTCTTTTTCTCCTCAACTGAATCAATTGCATTTGTTAATTAAAAACCAGTTAAACACATATAAACAAAAACAAAACATTTAAATACCAATGCACACGACTAAACATAACAAAGATTAAATTCGGAACATGAATGTCTCAAATAGATGAATTTCACTAATTAAAGTGTATAATCAGACAAGAACACACCACAGGATGAATGAACTAGTGATGGACTCATCATTTGCTCAAACAGAAATGAATATGATAGTAATCAAAAAATGGAAGATCAAGCAGAAAAAAATGCAACACTTAGCTCAATCACTTGGTGCTCGAACCAAGGCTTTGGATATCACTTGATGAATTCACTTCCTGACTTGGAGCATCAATTTCAAAAGCAGATTAATTTTAGAGTTTTCTTCTCCTTTTGAAAACTTAACTTGACATCCAACATCTTCTGAGTCGGCCATTAAACAAATGTTTGCTTCTTCATTTGAGTCACTTGAGCTTGAAGAACTAGAAGCATTTTCCTCCCAAGCTATGTAAGCTTTCTTCTTCTTTGGGAATTTTCTTTCTTTCTTTTCTTCATTTTTCCTATTCTTAGGACATTCGGTCTTCACATGTCTCTTTCTCCACATCCATAACATTTAACAGTTGATGGAGATCCTTGATTATCCTTCCTTTCTCCACGGTATTTGTCTTTACCTTTTGCTTTCATGAATTTAGCATATTTCTTTATCATCAGGCTCATGTTCTCCTCATCATCATCGAAATCATCATCTTCAATCCTTTTAGAACTCTTCCCTTTAGAGATTTCGGACTTGAAGGCAAGTGTTTTTGTTTTGCCTTGATCCTCTTCAGCAGTTAGTCTTCTTAACTCAAGCTCGTGCTCACGAAGCTTTCCAAAGAGAATCATCATTGACATCTAAGTAAGGTTTTGAGACTCTGAGATGGTTGTCACCTTTGGTTGCCAAGACCTGTCCAATGATTTCAAAATTTTGACATTTTATTCATCAGTATCAAAGGTCTTACCCAAACTTGTTAAGTGGTTCACGATATGGGTGAAACAGTTCTGGACATTAGAAATAGTCTCTCCAAGTTGCATTCTGAACATCTCATACTCTTGGATGAGTGTGTTCTTCCTTGCACGTTTCACATCCTCTGTACCCTCATCTGTTACTCTAAGGACCTCCCACATTTCCTGTTTTATCTTACACACTGAAATTCAATAAAACTCATCAAGTACAACAACAGATGAAATAATATTATGAGCTTTAATATCAAACTAAGCTCGTCTATTTTCTTCAGCAGTTGATAACGATCTAAAAACCATTATTTTTATACGTAAGTTTGATATCAAAACATACCCTTTATGGCTTAGAATGAGCTTAGAATAAAGTAAAACACTTAGTTGAGTCACATGAGAGTCAAAAGTTATTTTTAGAGATATTATGCTTGTTTTTGCATTGTTTTGTAGGGTTTTTATGAGAATTGAAGATGGAAGTGAAGTAGGGAGGACTTAGACTCAAGAAAGGAAGAGAAGAAGAAATTTAAGAAGAGTCAAGTTCCCCGCTCAGCGCTAATTCCAGCGTTGAGCACCAGTTTCATGGGTGAAGTCACTGTTTATCGCTTAAGCGGTGTTAAGTCCGTGGCAAGTATACCATATCGTTATCAAGTAATATAAACGCTAAGTCCGAGTATCATTTTCCCAAAGGACTCTTAGGCCTTAACTTTCATGTAAACAAATCTTGTAAGACTTGAGAGAAGAATAAATTTGGTGGTTATATGCAAAGAACAAAAATAAACATGCAATCCAGTTGATTCAATTGGTTTTGAGAAACTATGGATGAATGGTGTTGTTGGGGTTTACAATTTCATCTTATCCACTCTCATATGTCTACTCTTCTTATTTACTTCACTTATTTATCTAATTGCCATGCAAACTTTCTTATTTACCCTTAACCCAATCCCTTGGTGAAAAGAGCCTATTATTAATTATCGGCTTGCTATCCTTAGCCTCCCCTAGTAACCAATAATGCAATGCGATCGGAAGCAAATACAATTGACCGTCCTACCCTATCCGTAGGCGATATTGACATAATCAAGGAATTTCTCACCAGTTCATGACATTACTGTACGTCCCCATATTGATAAAGACAAACTTCTTTTACTGAATGAGTTAAATAATAAAAGCATTGAGCATAGATGAGAACCTAACAATTGATAAACAAGTATATGACAAGCATATGAAATAAATAAGAATTTGAATATGTGAGAGTTTCAAAAGATTACATTTTTCCCCAACAACAATGGGTTTAGTTCACCATAATCATGGTGAATCTAGATGAAAATAATGAAAGAATGGTTGAAATAACCCTAAACTTAGTTGATTAGAGCCTAAACATCCAAGGAACCTCCTCTAAGGTGTGTGGAATAGGTCTGGATGTTTCTCTCTTCCAAAAGAATCCCTTTCTAATTCGCACTGAGGCTATATATAAGCCCAAAAAGATAATAGAAAGATTACAGAAAGGTTTACAGAATCTAGCTAAAAAAATAGACAACCGCCCAAGCGCCTAAATTCACTACTCATCGGTTTGCCTTGTGCAGCTTTGACCGCTCAGCGATCAGTTTTGCCACTAAGCGGTTTCCTTCTAATAGCTCTGAGCGCTCAGCGGACCATTCTGGCGCTCAGCGGCTTGCTTGACCCTTCTTTTCATCATTTTTCTCCTNCTTNNNTCNTGGGTCTAAGTCCACCTTACTTCACTTCCATCTTTAATTCATCTAAAAACCCTGCAAAACAATGCAAAACAAGCATAATATATCTAAAACCAACTTTTGACTCTTAAGAGACTCAACTAAATGTTTTACTTGATTTAAAGTTCATTCTAAGCCATAAAGGGTGTGTATTACTATTAAATTAAAGAATGAAAATAGCGCTTTTTAGACCGTTATCACAACCCCAAACTTAGAAATTTGCTTGTCCTCAAGCAAACAAAACAAAACTTGGCTTTCCACTTCTTCATCAAATAATTCACACTTTTCAAAACTCCTTTTTCTCATGACAAGTTATTATACAATTCAAATTTTAGTGGATTCCTACAAAGATGTATGCATGCTTTCAATCCAATTTAGTTCACATAATCAATCTTTTCCCAACAAATGTTTTTATTCATGAATGATTAATCAACTAAGCACATATGTAAACATGGATTTAACAATTCTCACCAAGCAAGTGTTTCATTCAATCTCTCAAGTATTTAGGAGGTCACTCTACTCTCTACTGTTCACATGTCACATAAAACAATATTGTCATTCATCTAAAACAATCAAAATCTTTACATGCACATGTCATCACAAGGACTTTTTCCAAGGCTTGTATTGTGGTTGGGCTATCAAGAAAATTGGTTTTTCTGGAATACAAAATCCTTGAGTTAAGAGTGTTTAAATCATCATTCCCAACTTTTTCCCTTCTTCATTTTACATTGAGTTCACTTTACATGCTTTTCTTTTTTCTTCTTTTCTTTTCTTTCTCATGCATTTTTTTCTTTTTCATCTTTTGAACTCAATGCTTTTTCTTTTTGCCTTTTACTTTCCCCATACAACCCCAAACTTGAACCTTTTCAACACATAATTATTCTCAACCCTAACTCAAGGTAAATCAATTCAAACAAGGGTTTTCATACTATTTAAGGTCAAAGTTCAAAAAGGGTATATCATTTAAAATCCTTTGGCTGATAATTTGGCAAAGTAAGGGCTTTCCAAGCATGGCCTTGATCATATGACATATACATGCAATTCAATCAATTATCAAGATTAAGTCAATATCATCCATGATTCCCTGTAAACAGTGCATACAACAATTAATAAAACTCTGAAGCTCAATACCTCACACAATCATGTTTTCTTACTTCTCACATGAATCCTGCTTAGCATCAAAATCACAATCATGTATTACTTACTCATCTGTTCACATAGCCAGTCAACCATCAACCTGGATATCAATATTCACACATTCTCAATCATCATCCAAAATCAATCATCAGTAGCAAATAACTCATCATGAAATAAAATTGAACTATTATCTGAATAAGTGTAGAAGCCAAGCATAAACTCAAACATAAACCTATACTATTAATTCAAAGTGCAAAGAGGAAAGAAAGATAAAACCTGGGTTGCCTCCCATAAGCGCTTGTTTAACGTCATAAGCCTGATCCAAACCTTTCTAGCACTTGTTAGTAAGTGCAAATCTTTCCAACACCCATCAGTAGGTGTGCTTCCCTGTATCATCACCAAGATTTAAAAATTTAAAGTACAAAAATATTGTTCTTGGATCACTGGAGTGCCTCCCAGTAAGCGCTCTTTTAACGTCATTAGCTTGACCCGGTAAAGCTCAAACACCCATCAGTAGGTGTTGATATTCTTCTTATCACCAACTTTAAAAGCTTTGTTTGCTTTAATAGTCTTGACAACCCATAACCTATTCTTGAATTTCACTAGGTGTGCTAGGTTTGGGTTTGTCACTTTTCACATCAGGATGTTGGTGAACAAATTCTCCTTCCTTATCTACCTCCTGATGGTCTTGTGCTTCTAATACAAATTTTATCCTGTACATACTAAAGAGCACTACACTAGAGCATAGAATTAGCCCAAAAATAAAAATATTATTTTCTTTTAATTTTTGTTTTGTTTTCTAATAAAGATAGAAAAATAAGAATAGAAAAATAAAAAATGGAAAGATAAAAACAGAAAGATACTCCACTTGCTTGATATTCTTTTCTTTTTCTTTTTCCTGCTGAATTTTTCAAAAAGTTGAGAACACCGAGCACCTGTTTCCATGTCTCAATCATAGGAGCTTTAATCTCCAATTTCTTGAACATTTCAATAAGGCACTTAAACTTCTTTTCTGTCCTATGATATTTCTTTTGATGAGGAAGAGGTTTTGCATATGATCTTTTCTTCTTTCCTTTCTTCCTCTTTTTTCTTAATCTCCTCCCTTATTTCTCTTTTTCTCTTTTCTTTTTTCTTCTTTATTTTCGCATATTTTTTCTTTTTTTCTTTTTTCTCAACCACTGCTTTTTCTCCCTCATCATCATTATCTTCCTCAACCAACTTTTCTGTTTCTATTTCCTCTATCTTTTCTTCATCTATCTCTATTTCTTTTTCCTCTATCTTCTCCTCCTTTCTCTCCATGTTTTTCTCCCGTATCTTCTCTTCATATATCTCTATCTTTTCCTCCTCTATCTTTTCCTTATTTCTCTCCATTTTTTTCTCCTCTATCTTCTCCTCATTTATCTCTATCTTTTTTTCCTCTATCTTCTCCTTAGCAACAACCTTTTCTGTTTCTATCTCTTCTATCTTTTTCACCTCTCTCTCTATCTTCTCCCCATCAACAACCTCATCAATTGATGTCTCCAAATTCCTGAAGGTAACTTCGTAGCTCTTGGAATCGTACTTCTCCAAAAATTTGTCAAAATTTTCTTTAGATCTTTTGAGTTGTTTTGCCAAATCAGCTATCTTTTGGCATAGTTGTTGATCATACTCCCACATGTCTGTTGGGGAAAAGTGTTGTTGTTGCCTCTCTTCCATGCTTTTATGAGAAGAAAATCTTGTATACATGTCCTGCGAAAAAAATTCGTCATTCTTCGTATTCTCCACTATGCTTTTGACATGGTATACTTCCAAATTCATGACCCTCTAAAAAAGTTCATCAAACTCTGCACTCCTCTTAATCGAAGTAAATTGTTGCTCAACAACTTGCCCAAATTGGCTTTGATCCATGTATGAGTGAGGTTCCCACCAGTGGTTGAAATCATTTTGGTAGAATTGAGTGCCCATATAGTCAAAGTCTTGTCCAGACTGCATCTTTACAAAAAGAAAAAAAATAAAAAATAAAAAGATAAAAAAATAAGATATATACAATTAAGTCAAATTCAATCAGTTTAAACTACTAGATAAGTGATGGGTGCCGCACCCCTTGCAAAATTTAATGTGCATAAAAGAATGCAGTATAGACTAGGAAGTGACTCCTAGGTCGTCTCTCAAGGACCAAATGTGGTTTGAGACTTAGGTCAGACACGAAGTGGAGGGGTTGTTGAAAAGTTTGTGAATGCGGATGAATAAAATCAAAACACGAATGCAAACAGAAACGCAAACATAGATCTAAAAACGGTTTCCAAGATAGACTGAAAACGGTTGGTCATTAACTTAATTACAATGATTCCTATAACAGATCAACAAAATAAAGCAGCGACTCAGAACTCTAATCCAACACAATTAATCAACTAAGCGAAGGCTAATCATGTTTTCATAAAAGCGAACTAAGCGGACGCGATGTTAATATTCAATCCAATTTACACCATGCAGTTTCATCAACTAAGAGAAGACTCAACACCAATTGGGAAACTAAGTGTCTACCCAATTGCAAGTGCAAATAAAGATTTCACATTAACCTAGTCAGAGTGACAAACACAATCACAATCCAGAAACCCCATAATTTATAAGGCTATTAGGCCCTAGTAGGAGGCAGCAGGCCCATCAGAATTAGAGCANTTGGCTTTAGGAGGGGTTCCTTTTTCAAATCAGATTTTCATTTTACTCATTTTCCCTTCTCTCTCTAAAAAGGCTCTTATGCCCTAACCAAATTTCCTCTGCCTTCTCTCTACAACTCCAACATTTTGAACCGTTCAAATTGTGATTTGGTGCTTCCAAATTGTTCCTAGCGTAGAGGGCTTTAATTTGCACCGAACGTTCTTCAATTCCGACCGGTGAGTACACTTTCCCCTTTTCTTCAACCATTCTTGAACCTAGGGCTTGCTGTCCTATAGATTTCATGTGCTCTACGTTTGTTCCTTTCCATTCGTTTTCTCCCCGGTAAGTTTTAATTTTTGGGGCCGAAAATTTTCTTGTTGAGGAGAATGTAAGGACCCCATAATTTATAAGTGTACTCACCGGTCGGAATTGAAGAACGTTCGGTGCAAATTAAAGCCCTCTACGCCAGGAACAATTTGGAAGCACCAAATCACAGTTTGAACGGTTCAAAATGTTGGAGTTGTAGAGAGAAGGCAGAGGAAATTTGGTTAGGGCATAAGAGCCTTTTTAGAGAGAGAAGGGAAAATGAGT
>NW_014543119.1:97783-99918 GCF_000741045.1 Vigna radiata var. radiata | reverse complement strand
GACAAACACAATCACAATCTAGAAATCTCAAAGAAGCAATGTAATATCACTAATGACCAACCCGACTAAATTAATTTAACATGACAGTTAAATTAAAACTACCAAAAATACTAGACAACANTAAAGTAAATGAAAATATTAAACCTAACACTGCAATAGACAAATATCCAAACATAATTAAAATTATTAAAATGCAATGTTGAGCTAACNAATTAAAGACATATTAAAATAAAGCTTGGAAATTGCAAAACAAATTCACCATCCGTTCAAGCTTCAAGCCGTGACACTACTTCTTTTTCTTCAAAATGAAAATAAAATCAGTTGCTGTAAAATTAACTTCCATCACCGCTTCACTTAAAGGAAAAGAAAATGGATGTGCCTCCTAGAATTGGCCAACGCTGCCTTATTTTTCTGTAGCTGGAATCAAGTTTTAAAGTAGAAAAAGAAAAAAAATAAAAATAAATATGTTTGAACCAATTTGAAGCACCTAGAAACTATTGGAGCTCCCTCTCTTGAATCATCGTTGCCTCCTCTATAAAAGAAAGAAAATCCAATATAATTTCTCAGAGAAAAATAATCATCATCGTGGTTCAACGCTTGCAGCCCAAAGACATAACACCACGTTTCTCTTTTTAATTGAAACAAAAATTAAATTCCTTCCAACCTAAGGACGTGACCCATGTGGTCTTTTCCAATTGAAATAAATTAACTCATATACCTCTGGATGAAATCCCGTGTTCTTCACTCAAAAATAATAAATGCACCGTGCTCTCCAAATGGTCATCAAATTATAAGCGTAAAAAAAAGAAACATTCCCAAAACCGAGGGTGGCAGCTAGAATAAAAGAGATACATAAAGAAAGCAAAGAAAAAAAACATCACCATACATCATGTGCCATTTCTCAAGAATTATGCCGAGAATAAAAAATCCAAAAGTGTGTGGCAGTTCTTTTTCCAAAATATACCGAGTGGGAGAGCTCCCTTACAAAGTGACGACTGGTTGCTTTAAAGCAAGGCCATGTGTCTTGCAAAATGAGGTGGGGTCCACCGAAAAATAAAAGGAAACCCTAGGTCAAGTGTTCTACAATTTTGGGCCCAACAACATTTTTCCAAAATTGGCCCAAGATGCAAAGAGTATGTCTAAAAAGTTTTAAACAACTAAATTACAATACAATAAATTTTAAAATGTCTAATTGGATAGTCTTGAATTTATTTTTCTCCATCCTAATGCTCCAAAATATATCTCCAATATTTTCCCTGCAATTAAAAATGCAATTAATTAGCTCAGAAAATTCAAATTAACTAAAATAAGAATTTCTGATCAAATTAAGCATAATTAAAAAAAAACGGAAAAATACCTGACAATAACTACAAGAAAAATTGAAATTATCTACAGCCAAAATCCGTATATAAGGCTCAAAATCCATATATAATAGAGTTTTATATACGGATTATATACGACCCAAAATCCGTATATAAAACCCTCGTAGGTAGAGTTATATACGGAAATATCCGTATATAAGTTATATACGGAACTATCCGTATATAAGTTATATACGGTAGTTACCGTATATAACTTATATACGGATATTTTCCATATATACTTTATATATAACTTTTGTACAGATATTTCCGTATATAATTGTATTCCATTCCACTCAAACCGATATAGACCTGGATATTAAGACATAAGCACAATTTATACATGCAGACCTTGATATTAAACATAAACACATTCATATGCAGTGTTGAATATTAAATCATATAAAAGAAATAAGACATACACTTAATCCACAAAAAGTATTGTTTACATAACAAACATTAGGTATGAAAAGGTTCATCTAAATAAGTTCAAGACCATAAGGTTCATCTAAATCAATTCAACAACATAAGCTCATCTAAATCAGTTCAAGTATAAGAAAGTAAGTTCTATAAAATGTCTAATGACGCATATGATCATTTCCATCATCTGGTTGATCTGGTGGTGGTTGTTGGCACTAGTGCAGCGAGGGGATTTTACCGCGGTTATTTTTCACTATAGGTCGCGGTTTACGAACCGCGGTATATTCAGCCGCGGTAGTAAGTCACAGACTTTAGGCCGTGGTTACAACCGCGGTATATAAGTTCCGCAATATG
>NW_014543119.1:85379-93200 GCF_000741045.1 Vigna radiata var. radiata | reverse complement strand
TTTTAAAAAAATAATACAGAATGGCAATTTTGAAATTTTTTTTAACTTATATGCCGCGGTTGGGCTCCGAACCGCGGCATATACCCTTAAAATTTTAAACATTACAGAGACCAGGGAATAGGCTGCGGTTCTCTGGCCAACCGCGGCCTATTCTCCAACGTTCAGAATCCATTAACTGCTTCCCAACTGCTTTTTGGGGAATGTCAGTAGGTGGCAGGGGGAATACGCCGCGGTTCTCTGACCAACCGCGGCCTATTCCCCCTGCCACCTGCTGACATTCCCCAAAAAGCAACATCTAACCAGCATTGGTTTCTCAATCTCTCCTCCTCCGTAGGGTCTAGGGGACTACATGCGGAGGCACCAACAGATGCAGTCTCAGATCTCATGTGAGAAAATTTGGCTTGAAATTGTTCCTTTTAAAGGAATAAATATTATCACCAAACAATAAGCTTTGAAAACCGACAATGTATAATGAGATAGAGTTAGTAGATACATACATGGGTCCGCCTAGACCTTTCATCTACAAAGTCCCCTGTTTATTGACGAATGTGTGTTTGTTGAAATATTTCATCAACATGAACAGACCGTCCAAGCTCCTGCGACTGCAAACAATATGAGTTGTTAATAAATATTTGTAAAGTTTATGATTACAAATTTAATAAATGAAATGTATAAGTTACATACCAAACGAATAGCATGCTCATGCATGCTAATAGATCCTCCCGTGTGCAAACAACCACCCTTTTCAGATGTCTGATTCTTCCTAGCTGTTTCACACTTTTTCTATACACCGGCATGTTCCACTTTTCCAGAAGAGCATTCCAAGTATCATCCCCCAGCCAATTAGGTTTATTTCCTAGAGTTCTAGCTTTTTTATACATCTCTGAGAGTCTGTGAGATGCCTTAGTATGAAAATTTTTTTTGACTTTGTTCTCATCTTCAGGCTTCCATGAAACCTTTCTCTTTTATATTACAAAGAATAGGTTTGAATTAGTAGAAATGAAGATAAAAATCTTTATAACATAAATAATTTAGTTTCAAAGCATGTTATTATATCCAAGATCAATCATGATTGACATAAGACTTCCATAAGTCATAACTCAGTGATGTAAAACCGTATATGTGTCAAAGCAGGATATAAATCTTTTGTGTAACACATGTGTACCAGAGAGTGCGGAAACATATCACAACATGGAAGAATATATCAGATATAAGGTATTAAATAGCAAATAGCAATTATTGCAGATAATTTCACAATCACTATATAAGAAACTGTGGAGAAGTAGAGGTTGAAGTTGTTTAGAACAAAGCAAGCAAGGAAGATGGACAAATGAAGAAAGAAAACACAGACAATGAGACTAACAACTGGATAAGCTTTATTACATGGTGATGGAGTTTTGTGGTTTGAATGAAAGTTTTTATTTTGAGGGAATTGAATGGAATGGTTCTTCCAAGTTCAGAGGAAGAGAAAAGGAAGCTGGGAGTGTTGGTGGCTAGTGGAGGCATTGGTGGCCTTGTGTTGGCTCTGGCTGCCAAGCACAAAGGGTATGCAGTGAGGGTGTTTGAGAAGGATTTAAGTGCTGTTAGAGGTGAAGGTAGGAACAGATTGAGCAATGCCCTTGCTGTGCTGGAAGCCATTGATAAGAGTGTTGCATGGCAGATAATGGAGGCTGGCTGTGTCATTGCCAATAGGACTAATTGCTTTGCTGAAGGTTTATCTGGAGAGTGGTAATTTGTTATGTTTCGTCATGTTCTTCTCTCTTATTGTTGTTCTTTGAAGTACACGAGACTTTAAAAAGATAAAATGGTATATATACTGTATAATACATGACAAAAGATACTATTTTTTGACTGTTGTTTGTGTTGTTCTTTGATTAAAACTAGAGTTTCATCTTAGCAATCGGGGTTGTAAAGGTATGCATGCACTAAAAGATTACTGTGATTACCTATGTGAAACTCCAATTCTAGCACCCGAAGCTCCTGAATAACTCTGTCTAAGATTTGTTCTATATCATATGATATTTAAAATTAGGAGTGTTGGAAAACACTCTGTAACACTCTCCTTCTGGCACACCACCCTCTACAATTAGTTAAAATTTATTGGAAACTAATATATCATGGGAGAGACTCATTGCTTAGGAAGTAATATCCAATTATTAAAATCTTATGATTTCCAATAAGTTTTGATCAATAATAAGACTTATCTTAAAAAGATTGTGTTGCTAGCGTTTTTCATTCTAGTCAATATGTGTTTGAATATGATTGAAAGAAACCACTGTACTGGGGCAAGCTGATTTTTTTAGTTACTATGTTAACCGAGCCTTCTTAAGGTTTGTAGTTGAAAAAGTAGTGTATGAGATCTTAGATATATGTTTTTTACTATCTTAGAAGGTTTTAGGTGGTTTGGTATACAAATTGTCTCTTGTTGTCACTCTTTTCTTTTTCTTTTTCCTATTTCCATTTCAGGTTCGGTGAGTTTGATCTTTTGACTCCAGCTTCAAGGAAAAGGCTTCCTCTTACCCTAGTCATATGTAGGATGACACTGCAAGATATATTAGTCAATTTAGTTGGTCCAAACGTACTAAGAAACAAATCTAAAGTTGTGGATTTCATTCAGGAACCTAGCAAGGTTTGAGTTTCTCTGAAAAACTAATTACTGATTGNATAAGGCTCATGTTAGTTCTTCTGAGAATTTTTTAACGTTTTTTCCACTCACATCAGGTTAGAGTGATCCTTGAAAAGGGTGAGCAACATGATGGTGATATCGTTACTCATTAATAAGTGTTTACAATATAAATTTAGCTATTATTAAGCAACTGTGTTGTTGAAGCAAGCTTAATCATATTCATGACTTGCTAAAGTATATTAGAAGTCCATAACCTCATTCTTGTGTTGAGGCCTAGGTAGCATGTGATAGGTTTATTGGTTTCTACTTTCTTGTCCCCTATGCTGGTGCTTAAAAGTAATCATGCTAATCTTGTCTCTTTCTTATCTAATACTTAAGGTTGTCCATGGCAAAGGATCGAAGTTNTATATTCAGTTTTCCATATTTCTGTTACGTTGTGATGATCCTTTCCATATGCTCTATCATCTTATCTCTATCTTGGAGCCATTGTTGCAGCTAGTGTCATGTGAATAAGATTGACACTGATTACAGGGAATTAGAGTATGTTATGTGCTTTCTAAAGGGGTTGAGAATTATATACTACTGTTAGGACTGAAATTCTTCTCATGGAACCTTTGCCTAACATCAACAAAGTTCTTTCGCTCATTCTTCATCAAGAAAGACAACTAAATGGAAGTTATCATACTGATAGCACTCATCAACAACAACCAAATACAACAATCAATAACATATCAGAGCAATCAACAATGTATCAACCAAATATAGCAACATGACATATTAAGGCATTAGAGGGTTAATGCTTAATTACCGGTATTGTATGAATTATTTGTAAGTTGAGTGATGGCATTTTCTCTACTAAATGACATCTTAATTAATAAAAATGTGTACCTTAAAACGGTTGAAGAAAACATCTCTAGTGGGCTTAGGGATTTCTCCCCATGTTAGACAAGGCTCATAGAACTGTTGCTTGATGGTAGCTGTGATTGCCTTTGGTGCAATTCTTTTTGGATAAAACCTAAACCAAAATTAAACTCAAACATTAGAATAATACAACAATCATATGTAAATATATACATACATACATACATATATATATATATATATATATATATAGTAATTGAGTTAAATTTGGTTTGTTACCCTCCTCCAATGGGTGTAATCATTGGACGACTGTTGGAACTTTGTTCGTCGTCATTGGCGGCTGAACTGGAATGTGGATCTGCATCCACTATACCAGGTGATGGTGCAATATTTGCAGGAGTTGATGGGTCAGAACCAACATTGGGAGAGAGTGATGCCATTTCATTAGTAGGCAATTGGCATGGAGTGGGTGTCAAGCCAGGAACTTGTAATGGCGATGGAAGAGAGGTAGGTGTAGATGTATGTGGAGTAGGAGTCAAGCCAGGAACTTGTAATTGAGATGGAATAGATCTACCAGTGGAGGTAGAGGTAGGGGTAGTTGCCTGAGTGGTTGAACCAATTTCATTATTGAATATCGGAAGCAACTTCATTACATAAGGTTTCTTCCCCTTATCATATTTTCCAGAAGGTGGAAGAGGAGGGCCAGAACCACCTGATGCCATATTCCTGAAGGTCCAATGAACAAATGTCATAACACTTCAGTTTCTACTAAAGTAAAATGTCTCAGTTCAATTATCATGCAATATGGAATCAAGATCAAATAAATCACTTGATGTCTATTTTTGAAGCTTAAATAAAGGTGTTACATGTAGCATTATGATCCACATATAGAATACAAATAAGAGAATATGTCAGGAGAAAATATAGCCTAACAATAAATATGCATGAAAAGAACCAAATGGTTTGTAGAATTGGCTTAGAAAAACACATGAAAAATGAGAAAGTGAAAGCTTCTGTAAAATACATGTTTTAATCCTTATTCAATATTTGAGCTACATCTCATATTACATCTTTTTTCTAAGTTATAAGGAACTTTTCAATCCTATTTAATCATAAATTAGCTTTTAATATTAATAGAATTTTCCCCAATTAATTTATAATCAAAACTGCATACTTAGACCGTACAATACTTTTTTTAGTTTTTAATTATTTTAGATTTTTAGATTCCTAATATAACGAAAGGTTAGTTGGAAAATGAATAGAAAATTACCACTACAAACGAGATTTATTCCTCAAAATTCAGATTTCAAATTCACAATCATATATTTAGTTATATTTCCTATCTTACCCATAAATTTGTTTCTATTTTTTTAGTTGTTGAAATATTGCATTCACTTTCGGTTTTATGCATATTTCAAGAACATAACATATTTCATGTATTTTAAATTTTCGCATCTCTATACAATATAGGCTCCAACAAACAAGTAACTAACAAAAAGGTTTTACTTCTAGAAAAACTTGAATATTTGTAATTGATTTTTTTTATTAAACTTTAATCTTTACATTTTTTTTTCAATTAAATATCTTTTGTTTGATCTTTCCATCATTTATCTGTTTATAAATATAGATAATTCACAAAAGAATTGCACCGAAAAACTTAAAGTACAAATCTCTTTCAAATGCATTTTTCAAGAGTGATAGTTTCTTGAAATTTATCATCTTACAAAGGCAAGCGACAAAACACCATTGTCAAGACAATTACAATGTAAATGTCCAAAAAAAAAAACACATAAGGAGGACATCGACATTACTTTCATCACTCTATCACCTTAACATTTCTTTTTTGACAATTCCATAAGTAATTCACTACCATGTTTAATTCACATGAGGAGGACATTGCAATAATAAGCAATAACAAGCACAAACACTCCTACGCAATGAGTTTGAAAATACATTAGGCCTATGGAAGGTATTGGGATTTGATAAGAATTGAAAAAATAGAAGCCCTTAACTTTATTCAGTACTAGAACTTTGAAATTCATCTTCGTTGTCATCTTCACCTTCTCCCTCTTCATTGGATTCTTCTGATTCAATTATATCTTTTTGCCCTTCAAATGAAGAAATATTGTTGGGGTCCACATCTTCAAGACCAGCATCTACATCTTGTAATCGGACAACTTCTTCAACTTCAATGACATCATTAACATGTGACATTTCCTCCACTTGGTATGGCACTTCCATTTCTATATCATTAGAATCAATGTGTCCTCTAGGCTTCGTCTTGATCGCAACACACCAACCTCATTTGTCCGCGCGTGATGTAGGATATGGTACATAATAAACTTGTTGTACATTATGTGCAATTATAAAAGGATCAAACAACACGTATCTTTTATCCATTCGAAAATCCACAATGCCATACTTTGAATCTATCCTTGTACCTACTCTCGATGGATCAAACCAATTGCAATAAAATAATACAATTTTCTTTTCTGTGGTTTTTGAATTGTATTCCAACTCATAGATGTGTTTAATCACACCATAGAAATCATCTTGACCTCCTTCCATTACCCCTTTAACATGAACCCCACTATTTATTGTCCTCTTGCCCTGGCTCCATTCATGGGTATGAAATTTGTATCCATTAGCAAAGAAGGTGTGTCATTCCTTTACGCACCTTAATGGAGCAAGTGATAAATCTCTAAGATGTCGGTTCCTCACACTTAAAGGCTCATCATGAACCTACAACCATAAAGTATATGAAACTATTGAATAATGTTATGATTAAATAATTAAGGAAGAAATGAATGAGTAAGAATGATTGGAAGTCATACTTTTTGCCTGAACCACAATGGGAAATTGGAATGTATGTATGCTGAACTGTTGGACTCAGATAGTTGATAGGTATGTAAGAATGAGCTGTCGACATGTATGACGAGATTGGATCAAGGACAACAAAAAATATATGAAATGAAAATATTTTGGAAATATATGGGATTTTGGAGGCTTACTCAAGGTAAGGTTGAACTTCATCGTAATTGATCAAAACATGAACATGAGTTGATCTCAATTCTTCATCTCTTAACCAATGTGTTGATTCCCTCCCAGAAGGACGACCAGGTTGGTGAAACACTGATAATGTTGTTAGAAGGCTCTCTGTTTCAGTGTTTACTTCATTTCTAGTGCTTTGTGGTGTTAACATGAAGTTTTTGAAATAGTGGGAACAAAAATGAGTAGTCTCTCTGTGCAAGTATAATGCACAAATAGATCCTTCAACCCTAGCTTTATTCTTAACCGAACGTTTAGCATATCCCATTGATGAAGGTTGAAAAACAATTATTTTCATATGTCATTTTAGACCAAATTACTCCCTATACTGCTTAGAATGAGCTTAGAATCAAGCAAAACTCAATTAATGAGTCTGTAGAGAGTCAAAAGCTATTTTTAGCGATATTATGCTTGTTTTGCATTGTTTTGTAGCATTTTTGAGAAAGTGAAGAATGGAGTTGAAGATGAAGGTCTTAGAGTCAAGAAAAGGGAAGAAAAATGAAGAAATGAAGAGTCGACGTACCGCCCGGCGGCAAATTACACCGCTGGGCGGTCCAATGTGAGGAGTTGGCATCAGGTGGTGCAGCCAGGCGGATTTGCGATTACAGGCAAACCGCCGGACGGTAGACCCCTGTCGCCGGGCGGTAGCGCGGCTTGAGGGAAACCGCTGGGCGGAACAAGTGTGACGCCGGGCGGTTGTCTGCTAGGCTTGGGCCTGTTTTTTGTGACGCTCCTCAGCTATAAATAGCCCTGTTGCGATTTCAATCATATTCTTTTGACAGAAGGGGGCAGCCAGACCTAATTTCACTCTCTAGAGAGGATCTCTTGGATGCTTAGGCTCCATTTCTTCTTATCTAGGGTTTGCTTTTCCATTCTTCATCCATTTTTCATCTAGATTCACCATGACAATGGTGAACTAAACCCTATTGTTGTTGGGGGAAACAATGCAATCTTTTGATACTCTTTTTTATTGAAACTCTTGTTTATTTATATGATTTCCATATGCTTTGATTACTAATTGTTGGGTTCTCATCTGTGCTTAATGCTTTTATCGTTTAACTCATTCGATAACTGTTGTTTGTCTTTATTGATACNGGGACGTACAGTAATGTCAAGAACTGGTGAGTGATTCCTTGATTAACCAATACCACCTAGGGATAGGGGTAGGACGATCAATTGTTTTTCACTTCTGATCTATAATGCATTATTAATTGCTAGGGGAGGCTAGGGATAACAAGCTAGTAATTAGTAATAGGCTCTTTTCACCGAGGGATCGGGTTAAGGGT
>NW_014543119.1:83061-84990 GCF_000741045.1 Vigna radiata var. radiata | reverse complement strand
GCTTGCCAATCCGTTAACACCCATGAACCTACAATTACGAAAGTGACATGTTACGATTTTTTAATTATGCCAAGTAATTTCAACAATAACATGTCATATTGTCACCTTTCAAATGGGTACATCCACCTATACTGGACTGGTCCACCAAGTCTTGCCTCATATGGAAGATGGATAGGGAGATGTTCCATAGAATCAAAGAATGAGGGAGGAAATATTCTCTCCATCTTGCACAGAATGATTGGAATTTTTTTTCCATCTTCACTAGGTCATCCTTTTTCAATGTTGTAGAACACAAATCTCTGAAGAAATGACTTATCTCTGTAATGGGATTGAGAACATGAGCTGGTAAAGAACTAAACGCTATAGGAAGTAAGCATTCCATAAACACATGGCAGTCATGGCTTTTCATCCCAATGAGCTTTCCCCTATTAATGTCAACACACCTTGACAAGTTTGAAGAATATCCGTCAGGCATCCTAAGATCTTTTACCCATTGATAGACTTGTTTTGTTTGATCTACTGAAAGTGTATAATTTTCTTTTGGCTTGTACATGTTTCCATTGGTATGACTTTTTAGCTCTAAATCTTTTTGTCTACAGTACAAACCTATATCCATTCGCGCCTTTTCATTGTCTTTTGTCTTCCCCACAACATTCATCACAGTATTGAAGATGTTGTCAAAGAAATTTTTTTCAATGTGCATGAAATCAAGATTATGCCTTAACAAGTTATCCTTCCAATAGGGTAGATCCCAAAAGATGCTTCTTTTCGTCCAATTATGCCACTCACCGTATCCATCAATTCTTCGTGCACCATTTTCAGTTATTTTAGGATAACCCTTTATTCTATTCCAAACTTCTGCTCCCATCAGATATGGTGGTGCGTCATCCATCTCCACTTCCCCCTTCTTGAAAGAATTTTTATTCCTCCTAAAGGCATGGTCATGCGGTAAAAACATCTGATGGGAGTCAAACCAGGAATTTTTTTCCCCATGATATAATCTAAAAGCCTTGGAATGCTCCATGCAATGTGGACATGCTAGTTTACCATGAGTGCTCCAGCCGGACAACATACCATAAGGAGGAAAATCATTAATTGTCCACATCAGCATGGCCCTCAAAATAAAGTTTTGTTTCCTTGAAATATCATATGTTAAGACACCCGTCCATAACTTCTTCAACTCGTCTATCAAGGGCTCTAAGTAAACATCTATGCCAACCTTTGGATTGAATGGCCTTGGAATGAGACATGTCAAGAACATGTAAGGTTTAGACATGAAGATTTCTGGAGGAAGATTGTAAGGGGTAACAATAACTAGCCAACACGAATATGGTATATTTGATGCCTGTACATATGGGTTAAAACCGTCAGAGCATAAAACGAGTCGTACATTGCGTGGCTCGATACCAAAGTCAGGATATACTCTATCAAAGTGCTTTCAGGCCTCTCCATCACACGGATGACGCAAATCACCCTTCGTCGACCTGTTCTCATAGTGCCATGTTATGTGTCCTGCAGTTTGTGTTGACGCATACATTCTTTGTAGTCTAGGAATTAATGGCAAATAGAACATTGATTTCACAGGAACTTGTTTTGTAGTACTTGCTCCCGTCTTATGTGGTTGATATCTTGGCTCTCCACAAAATTTGCATTCAAGCAACGCGCCATCATTCTTACCATATTCATTATCATAGAAAAGCATGCAACCATCCATGCAACAATCAATCCTCTGCGATTGTAATCCCAACTTTGATACACACTTTTTTGCATCGTAGTATGTCTTAGGCAAACCTGATTTGATGGGTGTTCCATCCAGAACCATTTTTGCAATAAAATCTAAGCATTGATTAGGAATATTCCAATTTGACTTGCAAGCTAATAGCCTGACACACATTGATAATTTCGAGTCTGCTGCTCCTTCATACAACG
>NW_014543119.1:74636-81881 GCF_000741045.1 Vigna radiata var. radiata | reverse complement strand
TTGTTCACAAGCTTTACTTATAAACTCTTCAACACCCAATAAAAAAGACTCTTTCAAAGCACCTCTTCCTCTATAACACCTATCGTACATCCATGAACGATTTGGTGGACCACGATCCATGTTCTGTAATATCATCGATTACAAAATAATTAGTCAATGGTTAATACACGTCTTTATATTAGGAGACGTGCCCTATCAAATTGCTTCATAGAGAATAACCTAAATTAATTTAAGTCCTCTTATCTCCATCTAACAATGTTTTTTTCGTGCATGTAAATCACTATGTACAATATTGTTTTAAGCTTTCAATATAAAAGGGGTTTCACTATGGGAAGTTGTGCTAAGACAGGGTTTCATTATGTACAAATATGGATCCTATGAGATACAACTTAGGTTGTGCTTTATTTTGTAAAATTTTGAGAATCTCAAGTGAGACATTGTAAATTACTATGCTACTCTTGATTTTTGTCTTTAAAATACCTATTATGGTAGGGAAGGAGTAGTAAAATTTACTTACTTTTGTGGGGATGGGATAATGAGAAAGGAAATTATCATGGATAAGGATCAAAATTGAGTGTAAAAATACAATGGAGGTCCAGGGACAAAAGAAAATTCAAAAGTTTATGTTTTTATCCAAACTAGTAGAAAACAAATAATTCTAGATGTAATCATAAATGAAAAGAAAAATCATTTCAAACATCAATCAAATTATACTCTAAATCCTAAGCAACTTCTGAAACAAAATATGAAACACAACACTTGGCATCAGATAACATGGTTGAGTTACATATCACATACAAAGTCAAAGTCTCATCATAATATCATTGAACATTAACATCAAACTCAGATAAAAGCACAGATTGATGAGGGGCGAAAAACATACACACATGGAACAAAGAAATAAACATAAGGGGAAAAGTCAAGACTAAATATACCTTGCTTCACTTTCCTATAGATCTCTTGCTTGAGTGTACAACAATTTTGAGCCTTCCGAATGAGGTATCCCAGCCTTCTTAACCACTTCAGGACCTGTATG
Source organism: Vigna radiata var. radiata (assembly GCF_000741045.1). Classification (NCBI taxonomy): domain Eukaryota; kingdom Viridiplantae; phylum Streptophyta; class Magnoliopsida; order Fabales; family Fabaceae; genus Vigna; species Vigna radiata. Next base: position 80,845 of record NW_014543119.1, on the reverse strand, counting down.
GAAGTCAAAAAAAAAAACAAGTTCAGCCACTCTAGTGAAGCAAGAACGTTGTTGATAATATCATCATTTGAAAGCTCAAGTAAATCACTCTTTACTGGTAAGGTGTCTTTCTTAACATTGTATTTTATCTTAAATATACCTAATTTTGAAGATATCTCTTATTAAGAGGATTGTTAAGTAATAACAACATAATATACTATTTNTGGCTAAGCTTATTAGTTAGATTGAAATCTTTATTCTTAATNAGATGCTTATACTTCACACACATATATAAAACATAAAAGTTATAAAAAATCACTAATCAAGTTACTAAAATTATCTTTCATATTCAAATTATAAAAATATTAAATAATTATAAGGTAAAAAAGTCGTGTTTATGACTTTTCTTTTTATTTTTATAGTTTTTAAATATGACATAATAATGTTTTTTATTTTTAAATGTTTTAATACGGAAGAAATCGTGTTTTGGAAGTTCGACTTCATCTTCCTTAAAGGTTTTCTCATAAAATACAGCATACCATTTAAGTAATTTTATTATAATANATTTAAATTTAAATTACAGTAATTTGATAGGAAATAATATTTATTTTAGAAATATAGATGGGATAACAATGACTAGAGTGATTTCTAACAATCACATATACATACAAGTTTGGAGATGTCGGCTATCAGTGATTTTTCTCAAACGAATGGATAATATTTCTTAAGATTTAGTGTTTAGCAGAGCCAATGAGAGATCATGTAATTTAAAGTCAAAAACAACCAATGTAACATACATCCCNTAATGAGATAAGACTATATTGTTGTAATTGAAATCCTATATCAGACACTTNGGTTGAGTTGAGACAAACTATATCTAAATTATTTCTAATTAACAATACAATTTCAGGTTGCTTCCACACAGTATGGTCCTCACACATTGTNAGCATACATCCAAGAATTTAAGAAACTAGCACAAGCAATGGCTGAAGGACAGAACATCACTACAAAAGGTCCCTCTCCACCAGATCTCTCATCTGTACAAATAAGTGTATTACTTGGTCCTTTTGGAGACTCNCCTCCTGCAGGAATCGAATTTGGTGACATAAAAGAAGACATAGCCTTTCCAGAAAGAGGCTTTTTTAGGAAGGGAGATACACCAAGTGCTACATTCTGGAGTTCTAATCCAAGATCTGATCTTCTGACAGAGGGAACATTTGCTGTAGTGGAGAGGCTGCAAGGGGAAAGANGGATTGCTACATATGATGATGATGATTTAAGCTTGTTTTTCAAGTGGAAAGTAGATAATAGTTCCATGAATGGATTGGCTACGATATTCAGGGAAATACCATTTGGTTCTATTTCTGGAGTATACAGACTAAGACACTTTGGAGCAACAAGGATCGACATTACCTCCCCTATTAGTTACATCACTGGTGCTTAAAGTGCATTTACAGTGCAGTAAAATAGAAGCTCTATTTTATTGAATATGTTTTATCAAATACATAAAATATGGGAATAAACGTTTCATGTTGCATATCATCATCAAGGACTAAGAGTGCTTAACAATATACTCATTTACCCATCTAAATCACACATCGAAGACACTTTCTTGTCAACTGATGGGTTTGGTTGCATTCACAATTGACAGTGCAAGTTGTAGCTAGCTAGCTAATATTTTGATGAGAGAAACATATGGTTTGTGAGGATTATGGTTATTCCCCTTTGTTAGGCTAAAGTTGAAAATGTACATGAAAAGAAAAACAAAAGTTAATATGGGTTCTTTGTAAACGAGGAAACTGACAAGAAACAAAAGTTGAAAATGCATTCTGCTCTGTTAAGCACTGGACTTATCCATCTCAATCATCTCTNTAATCCATCTTAAATAAACAAACAAAAACTGTTTTTATTTGAATGCAATCATCATGGAATTTAGGACTTAGGACCCAAATGTTCATGTAATCACAACCAACCAAAACATCATCATGCACTAAATCTAAATGCTCTTTTCTGCCCTTTTTTTATTCTGCAATTTCATGCAGTAAACCTTTTTTTTTCTTTCATTCTCACCAATCACAGATCTACTGTTTCACTACCTCACAAACTCAATTCCAAATCTTTCTGTTCAAAGTTTGAAGTCTATTATCTTAGACCACTAATTTCTAATTCGGGTATACAAAAAAAGTTAAATTTCACTAGCTCTATACTCATGCAATCATTTCTAGTTTGTCCCGAATGTTTGTTAATATTACAAGACTGTACTATAAATTGTAGGAATTAAATCAAAAGCAAGCATGATGTGTAAGTAAGAACTAAAAGTACAGTGCTTTTTTTGTCCAAATCTGTGATATTTAATTTTTATTTACTCTCTTGTTACAAAAACATCAACATAAATTGCTGCAATAAAACATACCACACATAAATCGAAGTACTTATTTTGGAAAAGTCTCATGTTCCATCTGAAAATCAAGTGACAATATGGTAAGCTTTAATTGAGGATTTAGTCTTCGAAATCAAGTGTATAATAAATATAAACAAAACCAAAATGTCAATAAGTCAGGTAACAACTTCTAAATGTTTTGGAGTTTTTTTGACTAATCTTTCTTGAACATTACCAATTTCTCAATTAGACTCTAAAAACAGAATACTAGATGAGTGAATAAGAAATAAATTGGCGAAAGAAATATTGAATAACGAAAATGTTTTTGATGGAGATATAATTAAAAATGAAAACGAAAACATGAAATTCTGGAAAGAAGTTAAACATGACAATAAAGGGTGACCAATGAGATATTGTCCACGTACATACGAGCAGTTCAAATCATGATGTATGACTCATACGTTATTTCTACTGTTATAGTGATATACTATCAACCAAAAGAAAGAGAAATTGGAAAGATAGAAAAAGACACTAAAATAATAATACTGATGACATGTCTGCAAAATTGAATTGAAGTTGATAAGGAGAACATAGTCTGTATTCTACAATATGAATAATCTGAAAAAATATAATATAACAGGCATGAGAGTGATAAGAAAAAGGTTTAGATTTTGATCTGGTAATGACAGAGTATACTTGGTATGGGGTTTTTTCCAGCAGCAGAAAGTTTAGCAAGTTTGGTCCCCTTTGATATGGCAAAGTCAAAGATTGCTTATTCCAACAGTGTCTACAAATTCAAAGTCTTGCTCCCTTTCTTTCCCTTTCACACCCTATCAATAGTACAAATCATAAACCATCAAAGTCAAATATCAAGCTTCAATTTCCACCAATCTAAGCAAAAGGGTCATAAGCTGATGAATTCTTCAACCTCTGGATGACCCAAAAGTGATAATCACTTTAATTATTGAGATGATTAATTAGTTGAATTATTAATTATTACATTAATGAATGAATGAATGAGTGAGTGAGTGAGAGAAAGTGATAGAAAAAGTAGAGCCAATCTGAATTCTGAAGCTTGATGACAGTGATGACGGCAAAATGGAAAGGAGTAAACTCACACACACGTACCTGTCAGCTATCTCAGGACCACCAACCACCCTAATCATCTCAATCATTCCTCTAAACATTTCAACCTATCTTTTTCTTACATTTTTTTCTTTTTTACATATTTTAATTGCCAAAACATTTTCTTCACTTCTTTCTTTCACATACATTACTATACAAAGTCTATTTTAAATTAAAAAAATATTATCTAATTCAACTTCACAATATTTGTTCCAATTGTTCTACAACTTCGTCCAACTTATAGGCCGCATTGACGCATGCCAAAACTAATGTTGGGCAAAGATAATATTGAGGATTCATGACAACCATAGGCACTGAAAATATTTAACAAAGCACTGCAAATATCTTGACCACAGTCCTGCCCATCAGCATCTTAACACATGTGAGACCTAATGCACACGCATCACAAAAAATCAAACTGAGTAATTAACGGATCCCCATGAACAGATAATTACCAAAGCATTCAATTAACATTAGAAAAGCATTGCGTCATAAACATTACAAAAGCATTCAATTTCTCAATACACACAAATTACCAAAGGCGGTTACATCACGATGGATCTAAATCTGGCAGAAGAAGCAAAACTCATAACAACATATTATTAAGCAAATGAATCAAAGGAACACAGTGCAAACAAATTTTTCTGCATCTAAGAAACTTTAAAGGCCAAGGAACTTACTCACCTTTGTTTCCTTCACTAACGGCCTTCGCAACTCCAAATGGTATGTCTCAGTCCTACATACCACTGACAATCTTCTTAAACCGCCAAACCTTCTCCCTCAATTGATGTTTCCTAACACTCCAACCACAGCTTGCGAGATAAAGCACAAATGTGTCAAATAAAACAAAGAAATACCAAGATTAAGGTTCGCGATTTTCACCACTTAACGATTGCTCGAAGAAACCAACAGGATTACGGTTTACTTACCAGATGAAGATACTCCTTCAATGTTCAATTATTGCACCCGACCGAATGGGAGGAGATTGCTTGGTGAACGCCAGAAAACCACACGAACACTTCAATAGAGCACGACGCGACAGTGAAGAGGGCTGGAGAGAGCGACAACGATAGCAACGACGGCTCGACAGAGGGACGGCGAAAGCACCAGGTTCGACAGAGAAAGGACTTGAGGGTTCGAGAGAGGGAAAATAGAGCTTAGGTTAGGTTTCAGCTTCTAATTAATCAAACAATTATTTTTTTAGATAAGATATTACTCAGATCCGTATATAATATAACTCCTTCTACTTACATACGGTTAATGAAAATTACATAGGGATATATCCTTAGATAATTTTCCCGCCACCACGCGCCAAGGTTATATACGACATTTATATACGGAAATATCTGTATATAAATATCCGTATATAGCATCCGTATATAACATTTTTCCTGATATTCGTATATACATTCCGTATATAATGCCTAACTTATATACGGATTAAAATCTGTATATAATTATCCGTATGTAATTCCACTTTTTCTTGTAGTGAATTAAGCACAATTCCCTGATTAATTCTGGCACAATAAACTAAAGCGATATCATGAAAATATTCACTCATCAATAAGTTAAACCACGAGTCCCTAGCAACGGCGCCAAAAACTTGTTAAGTCCTTGGCAAGTGTACCAGATCGTTATCAAGTAATATAAACGGGTAAGTCCGAGTATCATTTTCCCAAAGGACTCTTAGGCCTTAACTTCCATGTAAACAAATCTTGTAAGACTTGAGAGAAGAATAAATTTGGTGGTTATATGCAAAGAACAAAAATAAACATGCAATGCAGTTGATTCAATTGGTTTTGAGAAACTATGGATGAATGATGTTGTTGGGATTTACAATTTCATCTTATCCACTCTCATATATCTACTCTTCTTATTTACTTCACTTATTTATCTAATTGCCATGCAAATTTTCTTATTTTCCCTTTACTCAATCCCATGGTGAAAAGAGCCTATTATTAATTCCCGGCTTGCTATCCGTAGCCTCCCCGAGTAACCAATAATACAATGTGGTCGGAAGCAAATACAATTGACCGTCCTACCCCTATCCCTAGGCGATATTGACATGATCATGGAATTCCGCACATCGATAAAGACAAACTTCTTTTACTAAATGAGTTAAACAATAAAAGCATTGAGCATAGATGAGAACCCAATAATCGATAAACAAGTATATGACAAGCATATGAAATAAAAAAGAATTTGAATATATGAGAGTTTCAAAAGATTGCATTGTTCCCCAACAATAATGGGTTTAGTTCACCATAATCATGGTGAATCTAGATGAAAATAATGAAAGAATGGTAGAATATCCCTAAACTTCGTTGATTGGAGCCTAAGCATCCAAGGAACCTCCTCCAAGGTGTGTGGAATAGCTCTGGACGTTTCTCTCTGCCAAAAGAATCCCCTTCTAATTCGCACTGAGGCTATATATAAGCCCAAAAAGATAACAGAAAGATTTACAGACAACCGCCCAGGCGCCTAAATTTACCGCTCAGCGGTTTGCCTCTTGCCTCTTTGATCGCTCAACAGTCAGTTTTGTAAGAAACAGCTGCATCGGAATTGTTAGCGTGGAATAACAAACCAAGAGGGTTTTTAATTCAAATGTGTGCCTTTTAATTTCGTCTCAATTTCACTTATTACGCAAATAATAAATATAAATAAAAGAGCAAGGTTGAGAGAAATTTGCACAGATGATTTTTATACTGGTTCGGATCTTACCAAT
>NW_014543119.1:36900-73831 GCF_000741045.1 Vigna radiata var. radiata | reverse complement strand
AATTACAATGTATGAAAGTATATGGAATCAAAACCAATGAAAATCTAAGTCGTAGACAATAAAATACAATTATTACAAAAGCTTTTCATAACAAAAAAAAGTCTTCAAAGGATCTTCATGAATCTTGATAAATCTTGACTTGATTTGGGCATCATCAAAACTTCATCTTCACCATTTTGCTAACAAGTTTTGCCGTTGAGCGGTTTCCCTCTAATCGCTCTTAGCGCTCAACGGACCATTCTGGCGCTTAGCGGCTTGCTTGACTCTTCTTTTCATCATTTTTCTCCTTCTTTCATGGGTCTAAGTCCACCTTACTTCACTTCCATCTTTAATTCATCTAAAAACCCTGCAAAACAATGCAAAACAAGCATAATATCCCTAAAACCAACTTTTGACTCTCAAGAGACTCAACTAAGTGTTTTACTTGATTTAAAGCTCATTCTAAGCCATAAAGGTTGTGTTCTTCTATCAAATTAAAGCATGAAAATAACGGTTTTTAGACCGTTATCAAGCGGCAACGCTGAGTGTCCTACGATTAGGAGAGCCACCGCTGAGGGGCTTGCGATTTGGAGGCAAACCGCTGAGTGGCCAAATTGAGCGTTGAGCGACTAAATGATGGGCCTGGGCTTAAATTCTTTTACTTTTCTGCGCTATAAATAGACCTAGTGCGATTGTAAAAGTAATATTTTGGTAGGTAGAGATGTCCAAAGGAGTTATACACTCCTTGGAGGTGGTTTCTTGGATGCTTAGGCTCCAATTTATCAAATCTAGGGTTTACTATTTCATCTTTTCCATTATTTCCATCTATTTTCACCATGTCTATAGTGAACTAAACCCTTTGATGTTGGGGAACAATGTAATCTTTTGAAACTCTCTTATATTGAAATTCTTATTTTATTCATATGCTTATATTATCAATTGTTGGGTCTCTTATCTATGCTCAATGCTCTTATCGTTTAACTCATTCGGTAAAAAGATATTTGCCTTTGTTGATACAGAGACGTACGGGGAAGTCATGAACTGATAGGAAATTCCTTGATTAAGCAATATTGCCTAGAGATACGGGTAGGACGATCAATTTTATTTTGCTTCTGTGATATATTGCATTGCTAATTACTCAAGGAGACTGGAGATAGTAAACTAGTAGTTAGTGATAGGCTCTTTTCGTCGAGGGATCCGGTTTAGGGTAGGCAAAGAAAGTTTGCATGACAAATAGATAATAAAGCGAATTAAATAAGAAAAGTAGATATAAGAGGGNNGNTAAGATGAAATTGTAAACCCCAACAACTCCATTCATTCATATCTTTTCTTTGCCAATTGATTCACTTGCATTTGCATGTTTATTTTCGTTTTGCATTCACACTACAAAAAGTATTTCTTTTCATGTCTTATGAGATCAATTTACATGAAAGATAAGGCCTAAGAGTCCTTTGGAACGATACTCGGACTTACCGTTTATATATTACTTGATAACGATCTGGTACACTTGCCAGGGGCTTAACAAGTTTTTGGCGTCGTTGTCGGGGACTCGTGGTTTAACTTTTCTAGTAGTGTAAATTGATTAAATTTGACTTGATTTTTATGTTTATTTTTATTTTTGTTCTAATAAGTGCTTTATAAGGTTTTGTGTCTAACATTTGCAGAATGCAGTATGGACAAGAATTTGACTATGTGGGCACTCAATCCTATCAAGATGATTTCAACCACTGGTGGGAACCTCATTCAAACATTTATCAAAGCCAATTTAGGCAACAATCCTCTTTGCCAAGAGAAACGTTGGCGGAAGCCGAACAAGGTCTTTGGTAGAAACAATCCTCTTTGCAAAAAGAAACGTTAGGGGAAGCTTAACAACGTTTATGGCAGCAACAACTTTCTTTACGAACAGAAACGTGGGAGGATGATCAACATCTATATCATCAGATAGTTGATTTGACGGAACAAGTCAAAAGCCTTAATGAAAAGTTCGACAAATTTTTGAAGAAGTACGATTACAAGAGCTATGAAGTTACCTTCACGAATTTAGAGACACAAATTGATAAGGTTGTTGAGGAGGAGAAGATAGAGGAAGAAAAAACTGAAAGGTTGAGTGAGGGAGAGAAAGATGAGGAGAAAGAAACAGAAGTGGTTGAGAGAAAAGAAAAAAAGAAAAAAAGTGAGAAAACAAAAAAGAAGGAATCAAGGAAAAATAAAAAGAGAAAGTTGAGGAAGGAAAAGATTGAGAACAGGAGGAAGAGAGGAAAGAAGAAAAGATCATATGCAAAACTCCTTCCTCATCAGAAGAAAAATCATAGGAAGGAAAAGAAGTTTAAGTGCTTTATGGAGATCTTCAAGAAATTGTAGATTAAAGTTCCTATGATTGATACATGGAAACAGGTGCTTGGTTTGATCAACTTTATGAAGAGATTCAGTAGGAAGAAGAAAAAGAAACGAATATCAAGCAAGAAGAATATCAGCACCAACTGATGGGTGTTTGCTGGGGGTCATCCCATTTGTTGTAATATATTAGTTTTATTTTATTTTGGACATGTAATTCTTGGAATTTTAAACAATTTTTGGGGGTAGCATCTACTGAGGGATGCTAATTTTAATGTTTTTACTGAGGGATACAGGTAAGTACACCTACTAAAAGGTGTTGGGAAGCACTTACTGATGAGTGCTAGAAGGTTTGGGTCAGGCTCATGACGTTAAACAAGCGCTACCTGGGAGGCAACCGAGTTGATTATTTTCTTGTTTTTAACACTATTCTAGTGCATGATTTGAATGTTACATATGAGAGGGGAAGGGCATACAAAATTGAAAGTTGAAATCAAGTGCTACAGGTTTGATCATGTGAAGGCAAGCAAAGAGGAGAGAAAATTTTTTTAACACTCACTGTTGAGCGGCCATTTGACCATTGAGCAGTGATGGCGTAGACCCAACACGGGCTTTTAAAAGCTCAATGTTTTGGGGGTTTTTTCACTTTTAAAATTCCTCTTTGGAGTTCGGCCAAGCGGTCTCTACAAACCCTAGCACCTATTTTTCACTTTCAAGTGCATTCCAAAGAATTTTCTCCACTTTTCCCATCACCCACTCACAAAAATCTCATCTTTGAACCATTTCATTGTCAAAAGTTTGGGGTTTTTGGTGAGAGCTTTGCATTGAGAGGCATTTATCATCAATTAAATAGAGTCTTGCAAGCATTTAGAGGATCTCCACTCAAGTAAGTCATGCAATTTCATTCCTAGGGTTTCTAGAATTGAAATTTGATGAGGAATATGTGTAGGAACATGAGAAATTAGGGCTTTTGACTTCTATGCATGATTTGATGAAATAGAAACCTTTTGAACCAATTAAACTGCATAAATTTGGTCTGGTATTGTGAAATTTGTGATAGAGTGGAGATTAGGGCATGAAGGAAAGGGTTTTGGAAAAACCCTCGACGCCGCCGTTGAGCGATCCATTTGGACGCTGAGTAGTGGGCGTCAGGTTTTGAGTGGTTGTTTTATTGTTGATGCAAGGATGCTGAGGGGCCATGTTCTTCCCTCAGTGTTGGACAATGCGTGATTAGGAGTATACTTAATGATTTACTAACCTCTAATGATGAATTTTTGTGGTTTTATGAACTTCATTTGATAAGGGATGTCGTCATCATCAAGGAGGGCGAAGACTGTTGGAAACAAAAGGAAAAAGTCGAAGAGCACAAGAAGATTTTATTCCCATAAGTTCCTTTCCAGGAAACATGAGGAGCATTATGTGACTGTTCAAGAGAGAAGACCGCTGATGGAGAGGAAGGCTATTTTCATTCCAGACTTAGCTCCTCAGTTTGGATTGGAGATTGAGAGAAGGAACTGGGAGAAGCTGGTCACATATCCTGCACCAGTTAGCATTGAACTTGTGAAGGAGTTCTACACAAATGCCTTATCCAGAGGAGGAGTGGAGATGGATAGGTTTACTAGTTATGTTAGGGGAAAGATTGTTCGGTATGACCTCGACACGATCAATAGTTTCTTAGGCACGGAGTGTCCCTGGAGGACATTTTCAGAGGAACGCAAATTGACTGCCCATCAACATCAAGAGGGCAGATTTGACACCTCTGGCGAAGTACTAAATGACATTTACTCATTGATAACGATCTAAAAACCATTATTTTCATACTAAATATTGATATCAAAACACATCCTTTATGACTTAGAATGAGCTTAAAACCAAGTAAAACACTTAGTTGAGTCATGAGAGAGTCAAAAGTTGGTTTTAGAGATATTATGCTTGTTTTTACATTGTTTTGCAGGGTTTTAAGGTGAATTGAAGATGGAAGTAAAGAAAAGTGGAATTAGACCCGTGAAAGAGGAACAAAAAGGATAAAAAGAAAGGTCAAGTAAGTCGTTGAGTGCCAGAATGGACCGCTGAGCGTCCAGAGCGATTAGAGGGAAACCGCTTAGCGGCAAAACTGACCGCTGAGCGGTAACGGCTAGAGGGAAACCGCTGAGCGGTTTACTTAGGCGCCTGGGCGGTTGTCTGTTTTTATTAGATAGATTCTTTAATCATTCTGTTATCTTTTTGGGCTTATATATAGCCCCAATGCGAATCAAAACATATTTTTTTGGCAGAGAGAAACGTCCAGAGCTATTCCACACACCTTGAACGATTTGGTACACTTGCCAATCCGTCAACAATATATGAGGGTGGCAAAGAAAGTTTGCATGACAATTAGATAATAAAGCGAATTAAATAAGAAAAGTAGATATAAGAGGGCGAATAAGATGAAATTGTAAACCCCAACAACTCCATTCATTCATATATTTTCTTTGCCAATTGATTCACTTGCATTTGCATGTTTATTTTCGTTTTGCATTCACACTACAAAAAGTATTTCTTTTCAAGTCTTATGAGATCAATTTACATGAAAGATAAGGCCTAAGAGTCCTTTGGGAGAACAATACTTGGACTTACCATTTATATATCACTTGATAACGATCTAGTACACTTGTCTAGGGCTTAACAGCAGTCCAGTTAAAACATGGTTTTTCTACCTCTACACCATAAACTGTACTTTTAGGAATAAAAGGACCATTTTATACTACTTCCCCAAATGCCTCTGTCAATAGACCCCATAAATATTTCCATTCTAAGTTTTCAAAATGCATAGTTATCACCAGTAAAAAGTGGTGGTTTGTTGATAGATGCATCTTTGGCATAAACATGAGTTTGATGACTGGCCATTTTCCCAAAAGTTTGAAAGAATATCACAGCAAACTCTGATACCAATTATCGGAAAAACAATCTGTATCCGTTATAGAGTCGCGCAGCGGAATAAAAATAAGATAAGCGGAAAGGGTGTTCGGTCACAAGTTAAATTAAAATGATCAGTTTTAAAAGTAAATTTTCTAAGAGAAAATTTATTGAACAGTTGATGTGCATAAAATAGTAAAGAGTGTAAGGAGTAGAAAAATGACACACTAGATTTTTATACTAGTTCGATTCAAAAGAATCTACATCCAGTTGTTAATCACTATAAAAAGTGATTGAAGTTTCACTAAAAATCAATTTACAGATTACAATATAAGTGAATGGAAATAAGAGGATAGAACCTTCCTTCGACGAACGAAACGGAAGGGTGCTTCCTTCGACCAACGAACCGGAAGCGAGCAATCTACACTTTCCTTCGACCAACGAACTAGAACAGTGTAGATAAAATCTTCCTTCGACAGACGAACCGGAAGATGACTGCCTTGCCAACTCGAAGAGAACCGCTCTGACCTTTGACACACGAAACGCGATCTTCTCCTATTCACGATACTAGGCAAAGCACTTGAACTAGCTTTTTAGAACTTCCTCAAACAAACTGTATTCTTAAAATTCTTAGAGTTACCCTTTAAGGGTTTAGAACAACTATATATAGCTAACTGGTCTGAAAATGAAAAGACTCTTTACAACTGCCAGTAATAATCGATTATTGTAAGTTATAATCGATTATTCAAGTCTGTTACAGGTTTTTCAAAAAAGTGATAATCGATTATTCAGAGGGATAATCAATTATTCCAAAGACTTGGGCAGTTCTCATCAGAACAAGTGATAATCAATTATTTGGAGTAATAATTGATTATTCCAGAGCAACATGATTTTTCAGAAAGGCTTAGGATAATCGATTATAACTTCTAATAATCGATTAAATACGTAACAGTTCTAGAAATACGAAATTTTCTAAGTATTACAAATTCAAAGACTTTCCTAATACATTTATATTCTACATAGTGCTTTTAAAACAATTATAACATCTTCTTTAAGTCAATCTTCTTGCAGCATCATCAAAATCATTATTTTCAATATTTACCAATGTTCCTCATTGGTAATAAACTAACCTAAGATGGAACTTTCACCTTCATGACAGATTTTCACTAGTTTGAACATTTATCCAAGTCCTAATTAGCCTCATAACCTATTCCAAACTCTATAAAACAGATTAAACCCCTTACTTTATAAACACTACAAAAATTCCCCAATGAATTACTCCTTTGTTTCAAATCAGATTTTAGATCAAAAGATACCTCTAGGAATTTTCAAATGACATAAAAAATATCTAAAATACCATATATACAACTTCAACCCTCACCTTTCAAACTTGCTATCAAACCTCAACTTTTAACTACACAAATTCATAACTTTGATAGCTGACCGCACCTTGAACATTTTAGTCAATTCACAACATCAACACAACTTCATAACACACAGTTCATCATCACAATAACATCAATATCACATATTATCATAAATCAATCATCACCTAACCAAATATACTCATTAAATGAACTAATACTAACATGCACAGTGGAATTCTAATTGAATCAATTTATCCTACATGCAAGTACCAAACATATACAACCAATGTAATTTAAAGATACAAAACTAGCTTCCCTTACAATAAAACTCTTCTTCTTCATGACAACACCCAAGATCACGAGACGTAGGAGGAAAACCCTCTTTGAAACTCTAAACTTCAAATTGCCACAAATTAAAAAGAGAAAGAAACCCCAAATTTGAATCCTAAAACAATGGTGAAAGAACTTCGTGTTAAAATCATCGAAAACTCACCGTGAAGAAGTCGCAACTCTGTTGTCACAAAGAGAACGTCGTTACCACCGCATCCCAAAATGGAAATTGTCTTTCCATGAAATGGGTTTCCTCCAACTGCTTTTCTCTCTCACACTAAGTTTTTACAAAGAAAGAAAGAAGGAACATGAACAGTGGTGAGGGAAGGAAAAGAGAATGAAAAGGAAAATAAAAGAGAAGAGAAAAAAAATGCAAAGAAAAGGATAAGGAAGAAAAAAGAAAAAGAAAAAAAAATCTACAAATATAATTCATTTTTCTATTTTTTATTTTTAATTTACTGTTTACGTTATTTTTATATTTTTCAATTTTCTCCAACTCACAAATTAACTTTAAAAAATAAGAGAAAAGAGACATTTAAATTGAAATCAGAAACACAAAAGTAATAATTGTTATTTTATTGACGATAAATATTAAGTGATAAAATACTTCAAAAATTGAAAATTATTTAAAAAAATATAAGAAAATATTTTTAGTAAAGAACTAATTAGACATATCCAATTTATAATTAACAAAGTGTTTCCACGCTCTCCAAACGCGAGTTATGTCATGGGTGTGAGAGCCATTTTCCTTTTTATATAATATTTTTCTTTTTACCGAGACCAACGAGACACAGAAAAAGGTAAACTGGACTCATGATTTTCAGTTTTCCAATTTTACCCTTACCTTGCGTAACGTTTCCTCGAGTAATGCGAAATGAAACTAGGTAAACTATGGTAATTTCATGCCCTATATAACATTGGCTTGTTTTTCGAAACTGAATCTGACGACACGCATAATGAAAGCTTTTTAGAGGTTCGAAAATATCGAGGTGGATTTCGACGGATCAGATCTTCTGTTGCAAAACTAAAACGTATGGCTCAGATGCCTCGCATTGCCGCAACGCGTTTAAATAAAAAGAAAAAAAAACTCAATTTTAATCAGCCTTATACGCAATCTATTATTGATTATTATAACATTGTGATTTTAGTTTTAAAGTTCTAATTACGTTAATTATATCCTTCCATTATTATAATTACACAAGTATTTTAAGTTAAACATATCTTTTTTTTAGTAAATCTTTTTTTAGTAAAATTAAAATTCTAATTTATTCCAATTTTAATATAGGTTAATCCAAATTTTAGGCTTAATCATTTGGATAGTTTATATTTTCGATGATTTTTTTAATTTTTTTTTTCAATTGAGTTTTTATTTTTTAAAATTTAAAGCAAATAGACCTTTATCGTTAATTCTGTACGGACAATATTAAATAAGGTGTACGTATTAGGTCGTGGTGTTTTAAAATTTTTAAAATATTTTTGTTATTATTATTATTATTTTTTAAATAAAAGTAAATTGACACGTGTTAAACAAACATTACGCCACATGGTAATGACAATCTGACGTGATATTGATCGTGTCACGAATCATTCTTAGGCCACATGTTATTGTATTTGTCTCAATTTTGTCTTTATATTGTTATTTTGTCTCATTTTGGTCTGTGTATTTTTATTTTGTCTCAATTTTTTTTAAAATTAAACAATTTTGTTTCTTTCCACATTCAAACAAAATTTAATTTGTATATAAATCTTTACAAATTTTTTATACAAATTGATATTTTTTATTAGAAAAATAAAAAAATTACGACCTAACATATGACACATTTTTATTTTTAAAGTACAAACGAAATTAACTTAATTACATTAAATTTTTTAAAACAAAAACTAAATTGAGAGAAATAAAAATAAAGAAACCCATTTAAAATTTTTCTACAAAATTAAACAACAAACAAAATCATTTAACCTAAATAATATGAGTGAACAAACTATAAAAATTAAAATTTGAATAATAAATATTTTTGTAAACGTAATCTACACAAAAATAGTCTTAGTACTTTCTCAAAAATTCATAAAAAGTTTCTCAAGTTAAACATTAATGAATAAGCTATTACTAAAAATTCACCTAACAAAACAAATTAAAAGACAAGAATTTGGAAAATCGTACATACTGTTATTTTATTTAGTTAAATCTTCTAAAATTATTCGTTTGTCAACTTTCTCGAAACCCTTTCAAGAAAAAAATTATATTTAATTTAATATTTTAATAATTTAATGTAGGGACCAAATTGAAACAAAAGCAAAATATAGGGACCAAATTGGAACAAAATAAAAATATAGGAACCAATTAGAGACAAATGCAATGACACATGGCTTACAGTGACATGAGACACTATCAGTGTTATGTCACACTATCATTGCCACCTGACACAATGTCAGCTTGACACGTGACAAACTTATTTATTTTCAAAGAAAAATTAAAAAAAAAATAAAAATTCAAAATAAAAAATAATTAAAAAATATTTAAAAAATTAAAAAAAAAAACTATAAACTGACACATGACACCTCTTTAACAATGTTGGTATGAAACTAATGGTAAGGACCTAATTGCTTCAACTTTTTAAAAATAATGACCTAATTGAGACAAAAAAAAGTGAGTGACCTATTTAAAAAAAGTCATCGAAAATAAGAGCTATCTGAATGTTGTTGGCTAACTATGCAGAGGCAAATAAGGAGGAAGTTGAAATCTATGTTAAACATCTCCACCCAGTCTGGCAATTGAAGTTAATTTTCTTACATTTGGTAAAGAGGCAGAGGAAATACAAGTATAGGAGATGGAGGAAGGGGTTATAATGGATGAAGAACATGGTTATGTTGTTGAAGAAGGTGAAGCAGTGGATGAAGAAGATTTTGGTAGGATGGAGGGAAATGTGGAAGTAGAAGACTTCCTAATGGATGACGAAGAGGAAGAGGGGTATGTTGATGGAGAAATGGTGGAAGAGGAAGAGCAAGAGCAAGAGGAAGAACAAAAGGAAGATGTTAATGTCGTTGAGGGCGAAGAGGTGGAAAATGTTGATGATAGTGAAGAGGAGAGAATGACAAATGATGATGATGGGTTTGGGATGGACAATGAGGCGGTGGAGGAAGAGAGAATATTGTCGTCTTTATGATTATGTGACTGAGTTGTTAAGAGTGAAGGCTTGAACCTTTAAGCAATCAATCCCAACCTACCTTGCCACCAAGGTTTAGGTCATTTTACATGTGTTTAGATGGTTGTAAGGAGGGATTTTTAGGTAGTTGCAAACCATTCATTAGGGTAGATGGTTGTTACTTGAAGACAACATATGGAGGTCAGTTGTTAGTGGCAGTAGGAAGAGACCCTAATGACCAATATTTCCCACTAGCTTTTATTGTGGTAGAAAATGAATGCAAAGACACATGGAGGTGGTTTTTGACACTCCTACTTGATGATATTGGAGGAATAGATTTTCAAAGGTGGATCTTTATTTCGGATCAGAAAAAGGTAGATTCAAATTTTACTTTAGTTTAAAATTTCATTTGATTATGTAATAATGGATGATGTAATATGCTTACAAGGATTATTGACAGTTTTTAATGATATCTTGAATGGGGTGGAGCATAGGCTGTGCTTACGTTATTTGTACAATAACTACAAGAAGAAATTTGGTGGAGGCCTGCTCATTAGAGTCTTATGATGGGGGCTGCCAAGGCAACATACTTTAAGGAACGGGAAAAAAAATGGGTGAGTCAAAGAATGTGAATCTTAATGCTTATAATTGGTTAATGACTATACCAACTAAATCTTGGTGTAAACATGCTTTTAGTGATTATGCTCGATGTGATGTGTTGATCAATAACTTGTCTGAGTCATTTAATAGTAGCATTTTACTGGCAAGAGAAAAACCTATAATTAAAATGATGGAAAGGATTAGGTCATTGATGAGTCAATATTTTGTCGACTTCACTTAGTTTATTGTGCTAGAATTAATCAGGAAATTGTGCTTAAATGTCCGGTATTTTTCCGTTTTTGCTAATAGTGTTTAATTTGACCGGAAATTCTAATTTTAATTAATTTGAATATTCTGAGCTAATTAATTGCATTTTTAATTGCAGGGAAAATTTTGGAGATATATTTTAGAGCATTGGAAGGAGACAAAATAATTCAAGACTCTCTTAAAATTAGTTATATTTTAATTTAGTAGTTTAGAATTAATATATTTGTAAATTAGAAGTTTAGTTTTTTTTAGACAAGCTAGTGCACATTGGGCCAAATTTTGGCAAAAACATATTGAGCCCAAATATGAGTGTGACACTTGGCACCCTAGGTTTTGTTTTTTGGGTGGACCCCACACATTTTTCAGCTACACCTCATGGCCTAGGGATTAGTAGCCATCATTTTTTTTTTTTTACACTTGGCTGGAACATTTTTTGGAAGGAGCATTTTCTTCTTTGAAGAATGTTAATGGTGATGGACTTTGAATGAATGGGAATGAAAAGCTCCATCTTAATTTCATATTTCTGAATTATCTTCCAATTTAGTTTTATCCATTTTTCTACTGCAGCTTCATTTAAGGAAGCAACAGCCGACACTTCATTCTCGGATGACTGGAACGGGTTTTGCACAGCAGCTACCGACATACTCTTTTTCACCTTCTTTTTGGTTTTGTCTTGAAACCTTTCTTTAAGAAGCTGTTGTCGCCACATCCTCCTTTGTTTTTTTTTCGCTTTGTGCATCTTGGGAGAAATGGGAAGACGATGCAAAGAGGAGGACGCTGCAGCACGAAGCAGCTCTTTTTCATCTTTAAGTAATTTAATTCCATTTTGTTAACTACTCATTGCCCTTTTCATTTGATCTATGCACTTTCTAATTGAAACTTTGGTTGAACCGCTGTAATATTTATCTATATTTTCCATAAATTAGAAAAGCGTGGATTCATTTATGTGTTGGAAGAGCATGCGGTAATTTTAGTGGTTATGGGGTGTGATGGAAGTATATTAGGAACTTTATTTTACTTTTAGAAACATGCATATTTTCTTTCATTATTGGCCTTGAAATGAAGAGCACGGGATTGAAGAATGGGAGTCTAGGATGGGACGGTGTTGGTAGTGCAGGAGTAGCTAGCTTTCTTTTCTTTTATTTAATTGAAAAATGAAGAATGAGAGGTAGATTAGGTTTGTTGTCATGGCTGAATGATGGGATAAATTTGGAGAAGCACATTTTCTTTTCTTTTAACATAGGTCACGGCTAAGGGTAGAAAAGTGTTATGTTTTTTTTTTCTTAGAATATTTTAAATTATATGTTGAATTGATTTTCATCTTTTTAGTTGAGTGTTGCAATTTAATAGCCTTAATAGTGTTTGGATATTTATTTATTTCATTGTTCGGTTTAATATTTTCTCTTATTGTTTAAATGTTGTCTCTTATGTTCGGTTTACTGTTTTCGTTTACTATGTTGTTTATTCTGTTCGGCTTCCTTACCTTCCCGCATTTTCAATTTTCTCACTTGCTTTAGAGACTGTTCTCTCTCAATGTAGAACCGTTCGGTCATCTGTGGGACCATTTGGTCTTCATGTTGTTTTTTTCATTCACTTTAATGTTTTCAATTTTGTTTCGTTAGATTTAATTTCCATGCTTTAGTTTAGTTTAATTCTCATCTCAAACATTTTCAAAACCCCCCACTACGTCTTAGACCTAAGACTCGAACCGCATTTGGTCCTTGAGCGACGACCTAGGAGTCACTTCCTAGTCTATACTGCATTTCTTTATGCACATTAAATTTGCATGGGGTGCGTTCTTGTGTTAGTGTTAGTGTTAGTGTTGTGTTTTGTATTGTGTTGTGAGTGTGATGTTCTGTTTTGTGTGTGAGTTCTTGTGTGTGTGTGTCGCATGTTCACTTGTGTTGTGTTTTGTGTGTTTCGTAATTTTTAGCATTTACTTTCTACCTTCTGCCTTCTTTCTACATGTCTGCCTATTTTGATTTTGTGGATACTGCTTATTCTGCCTGTGCTTATGACTATGATTCTACTCCTGCATGTTACTCTGATTATGATGCTTGGTGACCATGGATGAATGAATTCCTTTTATTTTGTCCAAATTGTTGTTGCTTTATTTTATTTCATTTAATAAGAAGGAGTGTGCTTAGTGTGGTCTCCCTGGGGATTATGATTAATTGGCTAGTTGGTTCCTCTTCTTGTTTTTGTTTGTGTAAATATGTTGTGTATCTTGCCTCTTAGAGTTCTGTTCTGAAAAGAGAGAAAAGAAAAGAGACAAAATGAAAAAAAAAAAGAGAAAAAAAGACAGAAAAATGAGAAAAAAAAATTGTGAATAAAGGAGTCAAGAAGAGGATGAAATTAAAGGTTTTGGGTGTGCGTATACTGTGTTTACACTTGTTCCCCATTGCTCTTCTATTTCCTTTGGTTTGTAGCTTCTCACCCATATTTATCCTTCCTTTTCCTTGACCCCATTGCATCCATAAAAGACCTTTTGATTTGAAAATGCGTATGTGTTTGAGTGTTGATATTAGAGGCTTGCCAAGTCTGTTTGTGTTTGCTTTCTTGAGTGCATTGAGTGACATTGTTATTCTAGACACTTGAGAGAAACACTGTTAGTGTGCATCTGTGAGGTTCTGTTACTTCTGATTCACCTCTTGAACTGATTGATCATTTTGTCATGCTTTGAACTACCTGGATGATTTCATGAGTATCTGCTTTCCTTGACTCTATGTGGGATCTGTCCACTTCCTTTCATTGTCCAGATTTCTTGAGAATTGTGTAATTCTGTCTGTTTCTTTCCTTGTTAGTCTTTGTCGTTTGTTTGTTGAGTCTGTGTCAATTCCCTGATACCCGTTGAACTGTTCCCTAGTTTTCGTCTTGGTTTTGCCAAGGAGTGCAAAAGACTAAGTGTGGTCTATTTTGATGAGTCGATATTTTATTTATTTCACTTAGTTTATTGTGCGAGAATTAATCAGGGAATTGTGCTTAATTGTCCGGTATTTTCCCGTTTTTCCTAATTATGCTTAATTTGACTGGAAATTCTAGTTTTAATTAATTTGAATTTTCTGAGCTAACTATTTGCATTATTATTTTCAGGGAAAATTTTGGAAACACAATTTGAGACATTTGGAGGACACCAAATAAATTCAAGACTCTCAAATTTAGACATTTTAAATTTTAGTTGTATAGTAATTTTAATTGTTTAAACTTTTTAGACAAACTTTTATACGTTGGACCGTTGTTAAAAATTATGAGGGACCCAATATTGCAGGAAACTTGACACCTAGGGTTTTCTTTTATTTTAGGGTGGACCCCACCCTTATTTTGGAGTGCACACAGCCCTACACTTAGGTCCAGCCGTCACCCAACAAAATGGGGGCTCTCGGTTTTTGGCAAAAGCAATTTTTAGGAGGGCTTTATTTTTTCTCTGCTGGAAACATGTTGATGCTTGTTGACCATGGATGAATGAATTCCTTTTATTTTGTCCAAGTTGTTGTTGCTTTATTTTATTTCATTTAATAAGAAGGAGTGTGCTTAGAAGCAAGGTGCTGCAGCCAACACTTTTCATTTGGAGTCATTTTTGTCTCGGTAATATGGTGCAGAAACATTCTCGGTAATTTAGAGAATTCGAGGGTGTGCTACAACGTTTTGGGAGACTTACTCTCTCGGCATTTTGATTTTTTTTGGGAAGGCTAGCTGTTGCCATTCATTCTCGGTGCTGGAACAATTTTTGTGTGGGGAGCTCTTGGTAATTGGAGATAAAAGGAGGCAGCCGATACTTGAGTTTTTTTGGTAGCTCTCTTCTCGGTATTTGGCCAACTGCTGCCATTATATTATTTTTCTTTTGTTGGTGGAACGTTGTGGAAAGGAAGGGGTCATGGCCTGAATTTTTATTTTGCTTCTAAAGAATGAAATTTTGATTTTAGTTCAATCACTTTCTTTTATTCAAGTTTTATTGCAAATTTTTTTAACATTGTCCAACACTTGCCTTATCTTTATTTAGGAAGCAAACGTTGATTAGTTGGAGGTGTGCTACGACCATAGTTGAAGAACGCTGATTTCATTGAAAGAAAAGAGATTTTAGCTTTTGGATATTATTTTTTTTTTTGGATGCAAGTGCTGGAACGTCGAAGGCCACTTATCTTAGAACCATCTCACCGTGATCTCAATATGGGCTTTGGGATATTTCGTTTTTTTATTTCTGCATGCGCTGTTGCATTGGTTGAAATGAAATAAAAAATTTCCTTTTCCATTTTATTATTTTGGAGGAAGCACACTTAGGCTTAAGTCTTGGAATCAATCTTTGCTTTGAGAAAGAAGATGTAAGTTTTAATTTAGTCCATTTCGAATTACAAAAACACCTTTCACAACCCCCCTGCGTGTTAGACCTAATTCCTAAACCACATTTGGTCTTTGAGAGACGACCTATGAGTCATTTCCTAGCACTATACTGCATTCTTTTATGCACATTAAATTTTGCATGGGCGGCAACACCCATCACCCTACTCAACACCATTTTGATTCATATAGCAACGAATCTGGGTGCAATGATCCTAGCTTGGGATGGTATGACACTCCATAGAAATATCAGTCATTCTAGAATTCTTGTATGCCATCTCCACCAGTCTAGGTGTTCAGTCCTTGGCAAGTGTACCAGATCGTTATCAAGTAATATAAACGGGTAAGTCCGAGTATCGTTTTCCCAAAGGACTCTTAGGCCTTAACTTTCATGTAACCTAATCGCATAAGACTTGAGAAGAGAATAAATTTAGTGGTTATATGCAAAGAACAAAAATAAACATGCAATGCAGTTGATTCAATTGGTTTTGAGAAACTATGGATGAATGGTGTTGTTGGGGTTTACAATTTCATCTTATTTACATCATATATCTACTCTTCTTATTTACTTCACTTATTTATCTAATTGCCATGCACACTTTCTTATTTACCCTTAACCCAATCCCTTGGTGAAAAGAGTTTATTATTAATTATCGGCTTGCTATCCCTAGCATCCCCTAGTAACCAATAATGCAATGCGATCGGAAGCAACTACAATTGACCGTCCTACCCCTATCTCTAGGCGATATTGGCATAACCAAGGAATTTCCCACCAGTTCATGACATTATCGTACGTCCCCATATCGATAAAGACAAACATCTTTTACTGAATTTGTTAAACAATAAAAGCATTGAGCGCAGATGAGAACCCAACAATTGATAAACAAGTATATGACAAGCATATGAAATAAATAAGAATTTGAATATATGAGAGTTTCAAAAGATTACATTGTTCCCCAACAACAAAGGGTTTAGTTCACCATAATCATGGTGAAACTAGATGAAAATAATGAAAGAATGGAAGAAATAACCCTAAACTTGGTTGAATGGAGCCTAAGCATCCAAGGAACCTCCTCCAAGGTGAGGAATAACTCTGGACGTTTCTCTCTGCCAAAAGAATCCTCTTCTAATTCGCATTGGGGCTATATATAAGCCCAAAAAGATAACGGATAGATTATAGAATGATTTGTAGAATCTAGCTAAAAAAACAGACAACCGCCCAAGCGCCTAATTTCATCGCTCAGCGGTTTGCCTCTTGCCGCTTTGACCGCTCAACGGTTAGTTTTTCCGCTGAGCGGTTTCCCTCTAATCGCTCTGAGCGCTCAGCATACCATTCTGGCGCTCAACGGCTTGCTTGACCCTTCTTTTCATCATTTTTCTCCTTCTTTCATGGGTCTAAGTCCACCTTACTTCACTTTCATCTTTAATTCATCTAAAAACCCTGCAAAACAATGCAAAACAAGCATAATATCGGTAAAACCAACTTTTGACTCTCACAAGACACAACTAAGTGTTTTACTTGATTTAGAGCTCATTCTAAGCCACAAAGGGTGTGTTTTACTATCAAATTTAAGAATGAAAATAATGGTTTTTAGATCGTTATCACCAGGAACCTCAGCAGCTGCAGTTTCATGAGCCTGCCCAGTCTTCATCCGCTGATGATAGGAATTTGGAAAACAAGCTTGATTCTCTTTTGAGTGTGCTATATGTCTTTCTAGTGACCACTATACGAATGTCTGTCCTTCTTTGCACCACCCTGTTGTTCTTGATGTGCCTCACGCTTATGCTCCAAACATCTTCAACAACAGGCAGCCACAACAGCAAAATCAGAGGAAACAACAATAGCAAGAGGCACCTGCCCAACCACCTGCCAAATCTTCTACTTCTTCTGAGCCTACATTGTATGAGTTGTGGGGGCAGATGGCCACACAGTTCATTGAGGAACACTCTCAAGTTTTAGAGGGACCACCAATTCAGACTGTTCAGATTCTTGATGATGTTAGTGTCATAGGAGATGGGGAGCAGAGTCATGAGCTTACTACTACACCATTTACTTTTCCACCCTCCTATGTCTTCCCTCTTGCACCTAAGGATGTAGTTGATCACTCTGTTGTTATTGGTTAGATGAATCATGAATCAACACAGGTTTTCTCTAAACTTGAAATCCCACTTGCTTTGCCTGAGTTGTTTATGCATTCAAATATTCTTGATTCTGCTGCAGATTCACAAGTTAGTACTGGTTTTGATATAGGAACTGTGAAAACTGAAGATGCTTTAGACTTTTGGGATTAAATTTTGATCTTTCACAGTTTTATGAAAAATTTAAATGTAGTTGTGAAGTTGGTTCTTGCTCTATTTGTGTTGAAATCAATTATGTGATACAACCAGCTTACCAGCTTCATGATTGGTGATACTAACTATGAATCTGATAAAAATGTTAAGGAACAGACAGATATGAGCACCACTTTTGAGATAGGTAGACTAGCTTCACCTTCCTCCACTTTAGCCACATCCAGGGAAGTGGAGGTAAACATACCTGAGATAGAATCTGTTGTTGATGATTATGCTGATGATGGGTATGTTGACGATTGTATTGTTGATGAGCATGCTTTTAATTCTCCCTCTTTGCATGATGAAAACCACTTTTTGCTATCACATATGAATGTTTGTTCTCCATGCACTGAACATGAATCTGATTCTATTGTTTATATTGCTTCTAAATTTGAACTTGATTCATGTTCTGAGGGTATATCTGATGGTCAACTTGTTACACTGAGATTGGGTGTTATACCTTTGCATGTTATTTCTGTAGAGCCACATTGCACTAATCCTATTGCAAGAGGTACATATGAATTTGACCAACAAACACCCACAGTGGAAAACAAAGGTGCAAGCATATGCAAGAGCTTCAACATCAATAGGCTCCAGCTGAACCCGTTCATCAACAATCACTGCTTCTTAGATCCAGCTGTGGAGGACATCTCCCTATTGATCAAATTTGGAGGATGAAGCAGTTGCTCCTCAACACCTCCTTGCTGAATCCGATGGTGGAGAACATCTCCCTGAAAGTCCAAATTTGGAAACTGCCACCATGACCAGGGTAGTTTTCTTTTCCCTTCTCCTTCCTTTCCCGCTTTTATTGCACTTTTCCATGATCTGTAGACTATTTTGATTTCTGATTTGATGATTGTGACACCCTGAGGACATTGTGTAGTTTAAGTGTGGTCTATTGGGGGAGATTCTGATTTTTCGTTATTAGTTTATGTTTTCTGTGTTAAATTTTTTGTTTTCTAGGTAGTTTTTGTTGTGTCTTTGATAACGGTTGAAAAACAGTTATTTTCATACTTAATTTTGATATTAAATCACACCCTTTATGGCTTAGAATTAGCTTGAAATCATGTATCTTTATTAAGTTAGAGAATAAGAGAGTCAAAGATGGTTTTCTTGGTTTTATGCTTGGTTTCCCTTGATTTTATAGGTTTTTGGAATGAATTCGAAGAAAGGTTGAAGTATCAAATGGTTGGAGTGCTGAAAAGTCAACCAAAATGTAGAAAAGTCAACCAGTTAACCAGAAAAGTCAACCAGTCAACCAGAAATGTTGACCAGTCAACCAGAAAAGTTGACCAAACCGTTGAGCGGTCAGTTTTTGGTGTTGAGACAGTTTTGGGCGTTGAGCGGTCCTACGATTAAAGGGAAACCGCTGAGCGGTTTACTTAGGCGCTTGGGCGGTTTTCTGTTGTTATTTGGCTAGATTCTGTGATCTTTCTGTTATCTTTTTGGCTTATAATTAGCCCAGTGCGAATTGAAACACAATCTTTGGCAGAGGAAGACGACACAACACTCTTTTTACCCCTTGGAGGAGGATTTTGGATGTGGGAGCTCAAACCTACCAAATATAGGATTTATCTTTTCATTCTTTCCATTCAATTCATCTAGTTTCACCATGATTATGGTGAACTAAACCCTTTATTGTTGGAGAACAATGTAATCTTTTGAAACTCTCATTTATCCAAATTCTTATTTATTTCATATGCTTGTCATATACTTGTTTATCAATTGTTGGGTTCTCATCTTTGCTTAATACTTTTATTGTTTAGCTCATTCATTAGAAGTTGTTTGTGTTTATCGATATGGGGACGGACGGTAATGTCATGAACTAGTGAGAAATTCATTGATTATGCTAATACCGCCTAGGGATAGGGGTAGAACGATCAATTGTATTTGCTTCCGATCACATTGCATTATTGGTTACTAGGGGAGGCTAGGGATAACAAGCTGGTAATTAATAATAGGCTCTTTTCACCAAGGGATTGGGTTAAGGGTAGGCTAGAAAGTTTGCATAGCAATTGGATAAACAAGTGAAGTAAATAAGAAGAGTAGATATGTGAGAGTGGATTAGATGAAATTGTAAACCCCAACAACACCATTCATCCATAGTTTTTCCTCAACCGTTGATTCACTGCATTTGCATGTTTAATTCTGTTTTTGCATTTAACAATCAAAACTTTATTCTTTTCTCGAGTCTTATGAAATTAGGTTACATGAAAGTTAAGGCCTAAGAGTCCTTTGAGAAACGATACTCGAACTTACCCATTTATATTACTTGATAACGATCTGGTACACTTGCTAGGGACTTAACAAGTTTTTGGCACCGTTGCCGGGGACTCGTGGTTTAACTTATCTAGTAGTGTAAACTGATTAACTTTGACTTGATTTTATGTTTATTTTTATTTTTGTTCTAATAAATGTTTTCTAGGGTTTTGTGCCTAACATTTGCAGGATGTAGTTTGGACAAGAATCTGATTATATGGGCACTCAATTCTGCCACAATGATTTCAACCATTGGTGGGAACCTCACTCATACATGGATCAAAACAAATTTGGGAAGCTGGCGAGCCACAAATTACTCCATGCAGGGATACCACAGATGACAATTATTTTCAGTGAATGACAAGTATGAATATGTCTTTCATCAGAAGTTTGGAGGAGATGCAACAACGCGAGGAGTTATGAGAACGTCAAAGACAACAATATCATCCTTCACTTAAAGAAGCAGAGCATCAAAGGCAACAATATTCTCCTACACTTAAAGAAAGAGAGAAGTATTTTGAACGATGTCTTTGGCAAAAATAATCCTCTATGCCAAGAAAAACATTGAGAGAAGCTGAACAATGCTGGTTGGAGGAAAATAAACAACATTGGCAGCAACTATCTCCCTCAGAAAACCGTGAAAAGACATTCCAACAAGTACTGCAGAATATTATTTACTTTTCAGAATGTGATGACGCAAGGAAGGAGATAGAACTAGATTGCGTGACTGCGTCTCTGCATGATTCTAGGGTTAGTACTGAAGTTAACCCTAGGAAGGAATGTCAAGCCACTATCTCTGAAAGTGATGAGGTTGTTGATGAGGAGAAGATAAAGAGAGAGGTGAAAAAGATAGAAGAGATAGAAACAAAAAAGGTTGTTGAGGAGAAAAAAATGGAGAAAAAGGAGGAGAAGATTGAGGAAGAAAAGATAAAGGAGAAGATAGAGGAGAAAAAATTGGAGAAAAGGAGGGGAAGATTAAGGAAGAAAAGATAGAGGAGAAAAGATTGGAGAAAAAGGAGGAGAAGATTGAGGAAGAAAAGATAGAGAGAGATTTAAAGGAAGAAGAAACAGAAAAGTTGGTTGAGGAAGATAATGATAATGAGGGAGAAAAAGCAGTGGTTGAGAAAAAAGAAAAAAAGAAAAAATATGCGAAAATAAAGAAGAAAAGAAGAAAAGAGAAAAAGAGAAAGTTGAGGGAGGATAAGATTAAGAAAAAGAGGAAGAGAGGAAAGAAGAAAAGATCATATGCAAAACCTCTTCCTCGTCAAAAGAAAAATCATCGGAAGGAAAAGAAGTTTAAGTGCTTTATGGAGATCTTCAAGAAAATGGAGATTAAAGTTCCTATGATTGATACATGGAAACAGGTGCTTGGTGTTCTTAATTTTCTGAAGAAATTCAGCAGAAAGAAGAAAAAGAAAGAATATCAAGCAAAGAGAATTAACACCTACTGAGGGGTGTTTTTATTTTTCTGTTTTTATTTATTTTTATTTAAAAGAAAAAACGAAAATTAAAAATTAAATAATATTTTTATTGTTTTTATTTTTTTTGGACTAATTCTATGCTTTAGTGCAGTGTTCTTTAGTATATGCAGGATAAAATTTACACTAGGATCACAAGATCATCAGGAGGCGGATAAGGAAGGAGAATTGGTTCACGAACACCCTGATGTGAAAAGTGACAAACCCAAACCTGACACATCAAGTGAAATTCAAGAGTAGGTTATGGGTTTTCAAGACTATTAAAGCAGACAAAGCTTTTAAAGTTGGTGATAAGAAGAATATCAACACCTACTGATGGGTGTTTGAGCTTTACCGGGTCAAGCTAATGACGTTAAAAGAGCGCTTATTGGGAGGCACCCTAGTGATCCAAGAACAATATTTTTGTACTTTAAATTTTTAAATCTTGGTGATGATACAGGGAAGCACACCTACTGATGGGTGTTGGAAAGATTTGCACTTACTGACAAGTGCTAGAAAGGTTTGGGTCAGGCTCGTGACGTTAAACAAGCGCTACCTGGGAGGCAACCCAATTTTCTAAACTTATCTTTTTGAATTATGTTACATTTGCTTTTGTTGTTAGAATAGGTGTTGATATACTTGGTTTAGAACTTATATATGATGCAATGGGTTGATGATGATTTGTGATGAGTATGCTTGATGAGGCTTTTTCATTGATTGATTTTGAGATGATATATGAGATGCTATATACAGGTGGTTGTTCACAATATATATGAACAGATGCATGATAACATGATTGTGATTATGATACTGGGCAGGATGTGTATCTATGTAGTGGAACTTGAAACTAGCATTGTGAGGTTTTGAACTCTAGAGTTTTTGGTTGAATGATTTGCTATTACTTTGAGAGCATGAATGACTTTGCCCAGGTTTCTATGATTAAATCACTTGCTTGCATGTGTCATATGATCAAGGCCATTTTTGATTTAGCCCTTTCTTAGCCAATGTAAAATGTTTCGTCCCAATTAAAAAGAGCACAATGTGTTCTACCCTTTTTGAACCTAAGCCTTAAACAGTATGAGAAAACCCTTTTGCAAATCTTTACTTTGAGTTAAGTTAAGAATTATTGTTTGGTATTGATAAAGGATCAAGTTTGGGGCTATAGGGAAAGTTGAAAAAGAAAAAGATAAGCATTGAGTTAATGTGTTGAGCAAAACATAAAAAATGAAAAAGATAGAAAAAAAATAAAATAAAATAAGAAGAAAAGCTCAATGCAAAGAAAAGGGAAAGTTGGGAATGAGTGAGATTGATTGTTTAAAGAAAGTTTGTGCTTAAATTATAAATGTGAATAACTCTCTTAACTCAAGGATTTTGTGATCCAAAAAACCAATGTTCTTCTTAGCCTAGCCACGTTACAAGCCATAAAAAGTCTTTGTGATGATAAATTTCTTGTGAGTATGATTGATTGTGGTTAAATGAAAGGCAAAGTTAATTTTGTGACATTGTGATAGTAGAGAGAATGAGTCACCTCAATATACACTTGTGTGCTTGAGTGAAACACTTTCCTTGGTGAGGAGTTGTTCCAATTATACATGATTGCATCTGTGCTTGGTTAATTTGTCATTCATGATAATAGCATTTATTGGAAAGATTGTGATTATGTGAACACCATATTTAGTTTAATGGAAGTAATGCATCTTACATCTTGACTGATATTTTTATGATAAGCTGGGAGTGATTACTTGTCTTGGAAGAAAGAGTTTTGGAGAGTATTAATCCATTGTATTGATTGTTTGAAACCTAAGTTACATTTTGTTTTGCTTGAGGACAAGCAAAATTCTAAGTTTGGGGCTGTGATAACGGTTGAAAAACAGTTATTTTCATACTTAACTTTAATATTAAATCACACCCTTTATGGCTTAGAATTACCTTGAAATCATGCATTTTTATTAAGTTAGAGAATAAGAGAGTCAAAGATGGTTTTCTTGGTTGTATGCTTGATTTCCCTTGATTTTATAGGTTTTTGGATGAATTGGAAGAAAGGTTGAAGTATCAAATGGTTGGAGTGCTGAAAAGTCAACCAGAATGCAGAAAAGTCAACTGGTCAACCAGTCAACCAAAAAAGTTGACCAAACTACTGAGCTGCAATTTTGGCGCTGAGCGGTCAGTTTTTTGTGCTGAGCGGCAGTTTTTGGCGTTGAGCATTCCTGCGATTAAAGGGAAACCACTGAGCGGTTTACTTAGGCGCTTGGGCGGTTTTCTGTTGTTATTTGGCTAGATTCCGTGATCTTTCTGTTATCTTTTTGGCTTATAAATAGCCCCAGTGCGAATTGAAACACAATCTTTGGCAGAGGAAGACGACACAACACTTTTTTCACCCCTGGGAGGAGGATTTTGGATGTGGGAGCTCCAACCTACCAAATTTAGGGTTTATCTTTTCATTCTTTCAATTCAATTCATCTAGTTTCACCATGATTATGGTGAACTAAACCCTTTATTGTTGGGGAACAATGTAATCTTTTGAAACTCTCATTTAACTCATTCATTAGAAGTTGTTTGTCTTTATCGATATGGGGACGTATGTGTCAACACCCAATTTCGTCCGGGTGACTGAATAATAGGACTAGTTTTTATATTTTTCTTATTTTATTTTAATTTTAATTTTATTTTATTTTTGTTTTATTTTGTTTAATTTTTGCTTTACTATTTAGTATTTGATTTAGTTTTTTTTATTTATTATTGGATTTAATTGCAAAAGAAAAAAAGAAAAAGAAAAAAAAGAAAATGAAAAGAAATAAAAAAAAAGAAATAAGAAAAAAATTAGAAAGTTTGTTTGACATTTGTGAAAAGGGAAACGGTTTTTTCTAAAAAAGGACAAGGCGTTTGGGGTGGCAGAGGCAGATGCGATTTGGTTTTGGCAAGAGAAGAAGATCATCACGCTCGGAGGCTCCCCTCCCTCATCAGACAGATTCCTTTTCTCTCCACCTCTCGGATCACCACCAAAAACACACAATATAGAACCCATTTTTTTCCTCCAACGGGATAAGCTCTTTCGCCCTTCTTCCCTTCCATCTCCTTCGATACACTCAAAACCAGAGTATCCACCATTATTCCAACCTAATCAACTTAACAAAATCACCATCCCCTCTCCTCCATTTTGGTCCAACACCTAAAAACTCAAAGAAGGCCAATCACTCACGACCCCCTCCATCATATAAACACCAAACCAACACAAGTCAAAAAACCCAGACAACCCCATCATCATTGCCCCTCACGCCTCTGTCCATTCCCTACCATCAACACCAATACCTCCATCTTAATCCCCCTTGATACACTATGCTCTCGGTTTCCCTGCAACAAAAGAGTCCAGATCAATATTCCAGTCCAAACATTTCGCCTTTTCTACAGTAATTTCAACATAGCTACTCAATCTCATTCTCGAACTCCAACTTTTACTTTGGCATCTTTCAAACACTGAATGATAAGCCTTTCGCCTTTCCCATACAGCCCTCTGCTAATCTCCTCAAGTCCATTCGTGACCTGCAACCCACAGCCAACATCAAATTCATTGTCTTAATGCGGTTTCAATTTCTCAAATCTATCTTCATCAAATTTTTCACCCCTAAGCCATATTCCCCCAATCTGCAAGTTGCGTGAGTCAAAACTGCAGCCCTTTGGTGGCGACAACGACGAATGCGAAGAGGAGGAAAGGATTTTCCTTGTTGGCGACTCATCGTAGCTGTGACCTGTGGATTTAGTGGCGGCGACTTCCTTCTCTTTGGCGGTGACGACTCCGGTGAGGATCAGGAGATAGAAATAGAACATAAGAGAGAAAGGGCTTCCCTGCTCGGCGGCGAAGAAGGAAGGAAGCCATTGACGTGGTGACCGACGACCACCCTGGGGACGGCCGGCAACACCGGTAGCACCATGGCTGGTGCGGTGGACGAGCCCGCCTAGGAGACGACCCACGAAAGAGAAAGCGATCTCTCTCGCGCGATGATGGTGTTCGCATCTGATGTCGCAGCAGCGCGGAGGCTTTGACGTTTTGGGCGGTGGTCGCCAACGACACTTTTGGCGGCGGGGCGATGGCCGGTTCGAGGTGGTGTTGGTTTATGACGGTGCGACAGAAAGAAAGAGGCCCCTGGTCTCTAGAGAGTGAGTGCGAGAGAAAGGGAAACTTGGAGTCTGAGTGGGAAATGAGGGGAGGAAATTCGAACCCCTTTTGGTTTCTAGGTCAAGAGACAACCTTGGGCTAGGGTGCTTGGGCTGGCAAATTATTTCGGATTGCACCCCCTTTGCTTCCATTCGCAGCCCCCTCCTCTTTGGGCTCAAATCCATTCTGGCAACCAATCAAAACAACTCTTTTCTGCACCCCTGGTTTTGTCTTCTGCACTCCTTTTTTTCCTTATTGGGCTTAGACTGTGATGTTTTTTTTATTGTTTGTCTTTTTTTTTTTATTTTCTTTAACTCTAGTATTTGTCTTATTATTGTGTGTTAATAAAAATCAAAAAAATATATAAAAATATAAAAATAAAATTTCTTTTACAAAAATACCAAAAATATATTTTAAGGGGTCTAGCACATGTGTGATCGCACGCATCGTCCTTATGCTAGAAAACCCTTTCTTTTCTAAATAAAAATGCCAAAAATATATTTTAAGGGGGTCTAGCACATGTGTGATCGCACGCATTGTCCTTATGCTAGAAAACCNAAACCCTTTCTTTTCTATAAATAAAAATACCAAAAATATATTTTAAGGGGTCTAGCACATGTGTGATCGCACGCATCGTCCTTGTGCTAGAAAACTCCTTTTTTTCTATAAATAAAAATTAAATATATATTTTAAGGATTCTAGCGCATGTGTGATCGCACGCATCGTCCTTGTGCTAGAAGACCTTTTCTCTTTCTTACATAAAAATTACAAAAATACCAAAACATCCTTTGTTAAACAAACAAACAACTTTTCAACCAGAACTACGTAACCCTGATTTCTCAGTCCAACTGAGAATACGTAGGAGCAAGGTCAATCCTTGTCGGGCACAAAAAACAAAAAAAAATATTTTGTTTTCTTTAGAGTTTTATTTTTTAGGGGAAATTAAACATTTTTGCAAACCACCTCAAATTCGCGTATTTAGTTAAAGGTACTGCCTTAGGGCAGACGTTGTGGGGGTGCTAATACCTTCCCCACACGTAACCGACTTCCGAAACCAGAATTTGGTTTTGTAGACCTTGCCTTATCATTTTATGGTTTTTCTGTAGTTTTCCAGAATAAACTATGGTGACGACTCCAAAATCTCTTTTTCTAAACTTATTAATTATTTTTGGATCGTCGTCCCGTCGCGATTTTGGTTGCGACAGTATGGTAATGTCATGAACTGGTGAGAAATTCCTTGTCTCTTGAAGTTGTGTTCTGAAAAGTGAGATAAAAAAAAAGAGACAAGATGAAAAAAAAAAGAAAAAAAATACAGAAAAATGAAAAAAAAAATTGTGAATAATGGAGTCTAGAAGAGGATTGAATTAAAGGTTTCGGTGCGATTTGATTGTATTTTTACTTGTTCCCCATTGCTCCTCTATTTCTTTTGTTTTGTAGCTTCTCATCCATATGTTATCCTCCCTTTTGTCTTGGCCCCCATTTCATCCATAAAAGACCTTTTGATTTGAACATGCATATGTTTTTGAGTGTTGATATTAGAGGTTTGCCAAGTCTATTTGTGTTTGTTTTCTTAAGTGCATCGAGTTGACATTGTTTACCTTAGACACTTGAGAGAAACACCGATAGTGTGCATCTGTGAGGTTCTATTGCTTTTGATTCACCTCTTTCATTGTGAGTCTGTGTTTTCTGTCTATTGAGTCTATGTCGCTTCCCTGATGTCCGTTGAACTGTTCCCTGATTTGCGTCTTGATTTTGCCCAAGAGTGCAAAAGACTAAGTGTGGTCTATTTTGATGAGTCAATATTTTCTCGACTTCACTTAGTTTATTGTGCTAGAATTAATCAGGGAATTGTGCTTAAATGTCTGGTAGTTTCCCGTTTTCGCTAATAGTGCTTAATTTGACCGGAAATTCTAATTTTAATTAATTTGAATATTCTGAGCTAATTAATTGCATTTTTAATTGTAGGGAAAATTTTGGAGATATATTTTGGAGCATTGAGAGGAGACAAAATAATTCAAGACTCTCTTAAAATTAGTTATATTTTAATTTAGTAGTTTAAAATTAATCAAATGGTAATTTAGAAGTTTAGTTTTTTTAGACAAGCTAGTGCACTTGGCAAAAACATATTGAGCCCAAATATGAGTGTGACACTTGGCACCCTAGGTTTTGTTTTTGGGGTGGACCCCACACATTTTTCAGCTACACCTCATGGCCTAAGGATTAGCAGCCGTCATATTTTTTTTACTCTTGGCTGAAACCTTTTTTGGAAGGAGCATTTTCTTCTTTGAAGAATGTTAACGGTGATGGACTTTGGATGAATGGGAATGAAAAGCTCCATCTTAATTTCATATTGCTGAATTGTCTTCCTATTTAGATTTATGCATTTTTCTACTACAACTTCATTTAAGGAACAACAGCCGACACTTCATTCTCGGATGGCTGGAACGGGTTTTGCACAACAGCTACCGACACACTCTTTTTCACACTCTTTTTGGTTTTTGAAAAATGAAGAATGAGAGGTAGATTAGGTTTGCTGTCATGGTTGAATGATGGGATAAACTTGGAGAAGCACATTTTCTTTTCTTTTAACATAGGTCACGACTAAGGGAAGAAAAGTGTTATGCTTTTTTTTTTCTTAGAATATTTTAAATTATATGTTGAATTGCTTTTCATCTTTTTAGTTGAGTGTTGCAATTTAATAGCCTTAATAATGTTTGGATATTTATTTATTGCAGTGTTTGGTTTAATATTTTCTCCTATTGTTTAAATGTTGTCTCTTATGTTCGGTTTACTATTTTCATTTACTATGTTGTCTATTCTGTTCGGCTTCTTTACCTTCTTGCATTTTCAATTTTCTCACTTGCTTTAGAGACTGTTCTTTCTCAATGTAGAACTGTTCGGTCATCTGTGGGACCGTTTGGTCTTCATTTTTTTTTCATTCACTTTAATGTTTTTAATTCTGTTTCGTTATATTTAATTTCACTACTACAAAAAAGTGTATAGATAGCGCTTATTTTTATCATAGATAGCGCTTGTTAAGCGCTATCTATGACCGCGCTATCATAGCGCTTGTAAAAAAAAAGCGCTATCTATTGTTGTCTGACAATAGATAGCACTTTTTTAAAAAAACGCTATCTGTTGCTGCTGTGTGACAATAGATAACGCTTTTTTAAAAAAACGCTATCTATTGCTTTCTAACAATAGATGGCGCTTGTTTAAACAAGCACTATCTATTGGTCTAATTTTTTAAAAAAAAAATTAAGAATTTTTCAATAAAATATTTCAAAACATAAAAACAAAATTAAAAAAAATATATATAAAATATTGATTTTATTATGTACAAATATATTGGTTCTATTATATACAGAAAAAAATACAAAATAATAAGAAAAATATGAAAAAGACAAAAAAATGTTCATTAATATAAAGAAAAACTACTATACAATAATATTTCAAAAATCTCCACCATGACTTCTGGCTCTTCTCAGAAGTTGTTATTGATTCATTATGCTTCTCTTGCACATCACCATGTATTGTTGGAAGGAAAGGGCTTGCACCAAGAAGAGAAGAAACTGAATATGAAAACCCTTTAACCTGCTCAATCATTGCCCCGACTCCCTTCAACTCCCCAAATCTTAAAACTGTATCATCCATAAAACTAACCTGCAGAAAATAAGTATGATCAAACAGGTGCTACCATAATGCTCATGCATCACACTCAACACCACCTATATGCCTTATACATGCATAACCACTAAAACAAGAGTTTAAAATCTGTCATGCCAAATGCAAAGTACATAGTGCTGCAAAGAAATCTAAAAGAAGGTAACAACTTGAAAAGTTGCCCAACCTTCACATTTAAGAATTTTAGAATCAAAGATTCTGCATGACTTAGCAATGAGCCTACATGTAAGAAAATAACCATATATTGCTCATATGTCCAAAATAAATAATTGAGAATGATTATTACGGAGGTTTTTGCTAGCAATGGCAACTCTAGGAGCAACCGAAGCAAAAGAAAATCCAGGTAGCAAGTTAGATAGATCCATTTCCAAACACTCCATGACCTTGAGAACAAAAAAACTCTTTTGCTCTGGGAATTATAATTACAAGAAAAAAGAAAAGGATAAATGGAATGTGGAAATACATATACCGGTAAAACAATCACATATGGGTCAAAAATTTTTGGAATACTGACTAAGAACCAACCTTCGCATATGTTGAGAACAAAATAATGAAGGTTTGCAAAGAACTTGACAAACAATGATGTCCTATGAACTTGACATAACGATGTAGTATTATCTAAAATCCATTGAACTGTAGTAAATATATGACATTCAAGACTAGCATCTTCCTCCATCTCTGGCAGACTAGATGAACACCAATAGGCAGGATAAAAAATGTCCATAGTAGAGTGAAATTATATCTATCAAAACTTTATTCTGGAATCACATGCAAAGGAAATAATCAAATTTCCTATGGTTAATTGTAATGTACCTAATAAATCAAGTAAAATATCATAAAATGACGATTATAAATAAAAAGATAAAAATACTTCAAGGTCTTTGCAAGAAAGAAGCTTAGTATCATGTTGTCTTTCACCCCATTATTAACCTGAGAAATTTAAACAAGTTATGCCAGTAAGAAAAATAGTTGCCAGGGATATTAAATGGATATCAAGCATTAGACAAACATCAAAGGAAACAAGAAAGAAAATGGGTCAGCAACTGATGCCCGCATCCAAGAGAAGAGCCTCAGTACGTAGATCCTTATAATCTCTGATTGCAATGTTCGGATGGCACAAACTGCAGCAAAAGGACTACACATGCACTCAAGATCAAAACGTTAATAAATGACAACTTTTAGATTTGAAGAACTGATACCGACAATAAGAGGTGCGACTTCCTTCAATTCCAAAGTTGCACATGCTTTAGATATATTTTCTATTGCCTCACTCATGTAGGACCAAAGGACATTTGATTCCTCCAGATTGTGAAAATTTTAAACTGATATTGATTACAAAGGGAGTGTACACGTGAAAGCAATTCACACTAGAAAAATTTAGATTGAGAGCTTTTTACCTCTAGCACTGTGTATATAGGTAATGTTGTTTCTCCATCAGTGACAATACTTTTAAGAAGGACTAAAAATTTAAGAAGACTTGTAAATCATTGAAAATGAGTGACTCAACCATTTTATCTTATCTTAACTAGACCGATTGTTACAACTTTGTCTTATCATTTTGATCAATTTCCTCTATATCAGCATCATCTGCTTTGGCTTTCTCACTGTTGAGCTTCTCAATAACTTCATCTAGAGATGGATCTCCAAGTCCTCTATAAAAATTCATCTCCCATTTTAATCTCATAAGCCTCTGATTGGTCCAAGACAAATTCCTTCAACTGACAACACGATACGAGTATGAGATCGTATCAATAGAAAGCATCATGAACTAAGGGTATACAAAACTTATTATTTCCTCCAGGATGAATCCAGACCTAGTTTTTCAATACAAAAAGAAAGAAACAAAAAGTTAAAGTTCATTGGTTAAAATTCAGTATAATTTACTTTAAATTAAACAGGGAGGTTAAGAATATAACAACTGACTGTGGGCGGTTAAAATTAAAAAGCCAGGTAGATTCTTCTATATTTCATTCTTTATATTTAAATTAAACTAAAAAAGAAAAGTAAAGAACAATACCTCCTCCAAGTCTTTGATGCTTTCCAAGTTGACATGATTGTATACAACACGGAGATCAGAGAGATCATAGTAATAGTTTCAAATTTAGGATCTAGAAGTTAAAAAACGAAAATCTCCTTTCGCATACAAATAAAGGACACTATATATGCAGACAATAATTTGCAGCATATATCTTCTTTAAGCCAGATAACATTTTACTGAATTTCTATATAAAGCATAAGTAACCCAATATCACCTTTGCTTGCTTCATAAACTTTGCTATGACCCTTTTGTGCGGATACCAAGTAGACTAGGTGATGATCAAAGAGTTTAAAAGACTGATTTGTTCCAGATAGTAACTGTAGGCCAACAAATCCTTCACAAGGTTGTTCCTTGCATTGACTTAGGGTAGTAATGAGATAAAAATAAATTGTAAAGTGTTATCACTGAATGAATAGGCTTGATGT
This sequence comes from Vigna radiata var. radiata, assembly GCF_000741045.1. NCBI lineage: Eukaryota > Viridiplantae > Streptophyta > Magnoliopsida > Fabales > Fabaceae > Vigna > Vigna radiata. The sequence goes on along the minus strand of NW_014543119.1, from coordinate 42,234 downwards.
TACATATTGGTTAGTAGTGCAACTTTGTAAAAGAAAGATAATTAAGTAGGATGAGATATGCAAAATAATTAAGTCTATCACTTGCTGATGACATGTTGAGTGTCTGAACAATATGAAAATAGTGTGTGTGTGTGTGTGTATTTAAAGTGTAGATTTTGTTAAGAGTGCAGCAAGCCCATAATCTACAAAGAAAGTTTTTTTGTGTTTTTGGTTATAGTATATCAGAGACATATAGCTACTATATAAAAAAAGTGGTACTGGTTCTTTTAGTGCAACTTTTTCTTACGTTTGTGACTCGTTTACAACTTGACTATTGGCTGTCCTGGTGTGATTCTTGTCTAGTAGATAATTATTAGGGTTACTCTAAGGTGCCATATTAACTTTCACTCTGAATTGTGTCATGTGAACTGCATAATTGCTGCATCTAATTCCTATTTGAATGATTATTGTCCGAAACAAAACTATGGTTGTTTCATGTGAATTGTTTTAGTTTCTATTTTGGTTGGATTAAAGAGCTAATTTCAGAGAAGAACATTTACCACCTCAAGGCATAAGACTTCCAACAATTTATATTTAGAAGCATCCCTCCTAAGTAATCTACTCCTTATGGACACCAAAAATCAGTAACACACTATTGTTGATCACATTTTAAACTCAATCAATATGATCAAAACTTCCATTCAACTGCAACAAGGGCAAGCTGCACGCATTTACCTTCTTATTAAACAACTTATTCTATCATACTTAAACAAAGAGACCATCATTTACCACCTAGGTTACACTACCAATTTTCCAAATATCATTTTTACATATACTATACCACACAATATGCAGTAAAACTCTATCAACAAACTTTGTAGCATTCTAAATGAAATTAAAATCAACTTCCTTAAAAAAAACAATAAGAAAAAGTGAGCTTCTCCCCTCTGCTGAAACCACCATCCACCTCTCTCTTCAACTATAGCCCTCCATTGCAACCCTTCTCCAAAGAATAAAAATTTTCTCCCGTGACGGCTTCAACTTTTCAGTCCCCTCTAATGTAACAATGTCTGCTCCTTTTTTAGGATGAATCACCTTCTCTTCATTGGACCAAGTTGCTTCCTCTGTAACCACCGTGTTGGGCTTTCTTTATTCTGCCACCTCCATTCATTCCAAGCACACACCTCATTCGTGGATACAACAACCTAGATGTCCTTTGTTGGGTGCATCTCCTTCAACCTGGACACTTCTTTACAAGGCCCAAAGCAGCGTGGATTCCAAGTGACGTTCATGGAATGTGGGCGCTCCTCAAAAGTGTGGGAGCTGCTGCTGGATGCAATGATGTGCAGGCCGTGAGCACCTTCAAAGTTGTTTGCAACATGCTGGTGGGCCGTGAAGAAGGCTGGGCGTGGTGCTTTCCATATATATGTTGGGCGTGTAAAGCTTAAAATCCAATCCAATCAGATGTTGTTGCCGAAGCTGTGAAATGAGCGCATGTGCTCTTTTTTTCTTTTCTTAACGTGTGCTGCTGGACATGTGTCATGAGTATCTGTTTTCCTTGATTCTATGTTGGATATTGTCTACTTCCTTTCTCTGTCGAGATTTCTTGAGGACTGTGGAATTCTGTTTCTGTCCTTGTGAGTCTTTATTTCTGTGTGATGAGTCTGTGTCAATTCCTTGATGTCCGTAGAACTGTTCCCTGTTGTGCGTCTTGATTTTGCCCAAGAGTGCAAAAGACTAAGTGTGGTCTATTTTGATGAGTCGTTATTTCTTGAACTATATTTAGTTTATTGAACTTAAGTAAAACCAGGAAATTGTGTTTAATTGTCTGTTATTCCCCGTTTTCCGAATTCTGCTTAATTTGGTCGGAAATTCGTAATTGTGCTAATTTGGATTTTCTGAGCTGATTAAGCACATTTCTGGTTGCAGGGAAGTTGTGGAAACATCATCTGGAGCATTAGGATATGGCATGGCACATTCAAAGGCTAGACATTTAGTCATTTAGATTCTTATTAAAGTTGTAATTTCGTTTTCTAGAAATTCTTAATTAGAATTAGGTGTTTTGGACCCTTTTAGGGGCAATTTTGTAAAAAAACCCATGTGTAGGACATGTGGCTTTTGGCTAGGGTTTCTTTAGAAGGTGGACCCCACCAATTTTAGAGTCTTGGATGGTCATTTAGAGTGGAGGCCGACCCTTCCATTTGGCTAGGCACTTTTACACTTCATACTTCATGGTTTTTAACTTTTCTCTCCTAGGGTTTTATGTATGAACATGCTTTATGGAGAGCTTGCTTGGTGTTTCGGTTTTGGGCTATTTTAATGAGCAAAGTTGCAGATTTTCTTCTTCTCTTATCTTACTCTTGGTTGTCTTAGCTTATTGGTGGTGAAAAACCATTCATTTCTACTCCCATTTGCTTGTTCTTGATGTTTGAAGCTTGAGCTTTGAAGCTTGTCTTTGCATTTCCATGGTGGATGTTGGGTTTGAGTAACTTTATATTTCATTTTCCTCTTCCATTGCTGCAGTTTCTCACGTTTTTCTTTGCATTTTATTTGGTTGGATGATAAAAATGGGGTTCTATGTGAGTTTTGGGTTGAAGAGAGCTTAAGTTGATGTGTGGGTGTTGTGATTTGAACTCTTTTCTTGCATTTTTCGGTTTTGATGCTTGAAACAAGGATGGGATCAGATTTTGGTGTTGTTATGGTNGCTGGACANAGCTNGAATTGATTGCTTAAGTATTATTTTCGTTTTTGCAAAGAAGCTTGAAGAAATGGAAGATTTGGTTGGGTTGAAGTAGCATATGTTTGAGTTTATTGTTCTTGTGTTGATTTGGAATTTGAACTTTGGTCTCTTGGGTTTATGTTTATGTAGTAGGGATGAAGAAAACATGAATGGTGTGTTGGTGGAGAAAGAAAACCGAAAATGGAGGTGAAAGGAGGAGAGAAGGTGCATTTAAGTTTTTGCCATTTTTGGAAAAACACATATGATGCTTCTTTTGACCAAAAGAATGTTTCTACTTTGAGTTTTTGTCTTTTCCTTGCATTGTTGCTGCCATGAATTGCATGAGGAATGGAGTGTTTTTTTAGTTGTTTTCATTTGGTTTAACTTACTTGGCACATTGGTAGGAGCACCCAAGGTATCTTCCATTTGCACATTGGTCTTTGAAGCAATTTTTTGTAGAATTCACTTGGTGGGTTCGGTTTTTGTGGTCTTGGAGTGTGGATTCCGAATTTGCTGCATGGAGAAGTGATGGAAAGGTTTTCAATTGGTTGTTTTAAACATATTTTAATTTATTTTGAGACATGGTGCACATGAGGACAAAAAGACAACAAAATTGGTGGTTCATTGAAGCTTAAAAATTGATTTGGTCTTGGTGGTGAGTAGTGCACGACCATGAGGTTTTTCTTTGGCCAATTGGACTTTTTAATTTATTTGTTAATTGCACTTTGGTTCACATAAATTACTAGAAGTTAGATAGGCTTGTTAGTTTCTCTTGTTTTCACTTAGTTTAATTAGTAGGTTGAGTTGTTTTTCATCCACTTAATTTAGTGTTGCATTTCAATGGCTTTAATTGTGTTTGGATATTTATCTATGGCAGTGTTCAATTTACTTTTTCAGTTCACTATGTTGTCTATTTTGTTTGGTTTCTTTACCTTCTTGCATTTCCATTTTCCTCACTTGGTTTAGAGATAGTTTGGTCTCAATGTAGAATCGTTCGGTCATCTGTGGGTCCGTTCGTCTTCATGCTTTGTCCATTTATTTCAATGTTTTCAAGTATGTTTGGTTGCTTTTAATTTTCAGTTTTAATTTAATTTAATTTTCCTTACAAAAACCTTTCACAACCCCCGCACTTCGTGTTAAGACTCGAACCACATTTGGTCCTTGAGAGACGACCTAGGAGTCACTTCCTAGCTATACTGCATTTCTTATATGCAATCAAATTTGTATGGGTTGCCACACCCATCAACCGTGAATAATGATGATGGAAGTGTTTTTTTTTTATTGAATCCATGCAGCATAATTCACGTGCAGCAAGTGGGTGGCAGCTATTGCCTTTCCGTGTGCACCCCCAAATTCAACATGTTGCACCCCTTTCTCATAAGCCCAAAGGGTAAAATCACCATAATGCCCTTCTTATTGTCCACACTTCTTTTGTGAAGAGTTTTGAATTTATTTTGTCTCCATCCCAATGTCCCAAATTGTGTTTCCAAAATTTTCCCAGAAAATAATAATGCAAATAATTAGCTCAAAATATTCAAATTAATTAAAATTAGAATTTTCGGTCAAATTAAGCACTATTAGCGAAAACGGGAAAATATGGGACATTTAAGCACAATTCCCTGATTAAATTCGATAGCATAAGTTAAGTGAAATCAATAAAATATCAACTCATCAAAATAGACCACACTTAGTCTTTTGCACTCCTGGGCAAAATCAAGATGCAAAACAGGGAACAGTTCAACGGACATCAGGGAATTGACACAGACTCAGTAGACAGAATTACAGTCCTCAAGAAATCTGGACAAGGAAAAGTAGTAGATAGTGTCCACACAGAATCAAAGAAAGCAGCTACTCAGAGAAATCATCCAAGCAATTCAAAGCATGGCAAAACGATCAATCAGCTCAAAAGGTGAATTAAAAGTAACAGAACCTCACAGATGCACACTATCAGTGTTTCTCTCAAGTGTTTAAGGTAAATTGATGTCACTCAATGCACTCAAGAAAGCAAACACAAATAGACTTGGCAAGCCTATAATATCAACACTCAAGCACATATGCATATTCAAATCAAAAGGTCTTTATGGATGAAATGGGACCAAGGATAAGGGAATGTATAATATGGATGAGAAGCTACAAACCAAAGGAAATAGAGGAGCAATGGGGAACAAGTGTAAACACATTCAAACACAATCAAACCTCTAATTCCATCCTCTTCCTGACTCCTTTATTCACAATTTTTTTAATTTTTCTCATTTTTCTATAAATTTTTTTTCTTTCTTTTTTTCAATCTTGTCTCTTTTCTTTTCTCTCTTTTTAGAACACAACTCTAAGAGACAAGATACACAACATGTTTACAAAACCAAAAACAAGAAGAGGAACCAACTAGCCCATTCATCAGAATCCCCAGGAGACCACACTTATTCCCAAAACAATTCCAAAGCTCCAAAATTCCCTAAGGTTAAGATAGTCATGGTTTTTCACATAGGGCTAGTGTGAGAGCTTCAAAACAAAGAAATAGGGAAAGTAAAGGCTCAAAGGGGCTATCAAAGGATCACAACAAGGTAGGCTCATTTGGCTAGAGAGGCTCAACAACAAAACTGCCTTTATCACTTCCAAACATGCATATCAATCAAGAA
>NW_014543119.1:0-36765 GCF_000741045.1 Vigna radiata var. radiata | reverse complement strand
CCAAGGCATATGTGCAAGCAATCAAGAGACATATCACACAAGAAAGAACATAAAATGGCTCAAATTCTCACACAGGGTAATTCTGTCACAATCAAGTCAATCTCTCAAATATCATAATCTTCTTTCAAAATCAGAGAAAAGCATGGATTTCAAACAATCAGAGTATCAATGAAGTGAAGTGAAAGATGAGTCTACAACCTAAACAAGGTCCAAAAATCAAGAGAAACATGTAAAACTGTACATAAGACAAACTAAAACTACCTAGGAAAAAAAATGTAACTAAGAAAACAAAAAATTTTAACAAAGAAAATAAAAATCTCCCCTAATAGACCACACTTAAACTACACAGTATCCTCAATGTGTCACAAGCATAAGATCACAATCATAACAATCAACAGATCATGGATAAGTGCAATAAAAGTAGGGAAAGGGGAGAGAAGGGAAAAGGAAAACTCCCCTGATCATGGTGGCAATTGCAAATTTTGGACTTTCAGGGAGATCTCTGGTCAACATCTTGTTTACTTGATTCCTCAGAATCTGAGTTTTCCCAAGCAATGTGGGCTCCTTTTCTTCTCATATTTCTGCGTTGAGGGAATCTTTTCTTTCCTTTATGCTTCGGCTATAACTCAGGACAGTCAGGCTTGATGTGACCTTCTTTTCCACATTCATAGCACTAGACAACATTTGTGCCGAAGCTCTTCTTTTTTGCTTTGACCTGCATGGTTAGACAGTTGACTATCATTTTGCATAAGTCGACTAAACTTTCTTACCATCAAGGTCATCAGTTCTTTGTCGTCCATCTCTGTCTTTGTGTATTTCTTGCTTGCAGCCTTCAGATTAATGAACTTCTTTTCTTCAATCTCCTCTTCATCCTTCAGTCTACCGAGTTCTAACTGATGTTCTCGTAACTTGCCAAACAAGGTAGCCATATTCATAGTTGTAAGATCTTTGGATTCAGAGATTGCAGTGAATTTTGGTTGGCAATTCCTGTTTAGACTTTTCAAAATCTTGATATTGATCTCCTCCTTGTCAAACAATTTGCCAAGAGCCATCAGGTGATTCACAATGTGAGTGAATCATTGCTGGAATGATAGATGTTTTCACCAGCCTTCATTCTGAACAATTCATACTCTTGTATCAATGAATTCTTTCTGGCTCTCATGACTTCATTTGTGCCTTCATGTGTTACCTCTAGAACATCCCACATTTCCTTTGCAAATTTGCATTGAGATATCCTGAAAAATTCATCAATTATCGGTGCAGAGGTAATTATATTTCTAACTTTAACATCATACTGAGCTTTTCTATTTTCATAAGAAGTCCACTAAGTAAAAGGTTTTATAACAATTTCATTGTCAACAGTTTTTGTAGGCACATATGGACCATTCAAAGTTGCATCCAAAATTCCTTTATCTTGCGATTCAAAAAAGATTTGCATTCGAATTTTCCAAAAAGGGTAATTTTCACCAGCAAACAGAGGTGGTCTCTTTGTTGAAGCACCTTCACCAAAAGTTTGAAAACAGGAAGCCATCCCCAGGTTTTATAGTTGAATAGAATAAAAACAGGGTCGACTAAATTTTCAAATATCTTACGAAAACCAGCTTTGGTGTCAGGCTTCGTTTTACACCAAGAAGGGGGGTGAATTGGTGTTTGTTCAAAAACAAAATCTTTTCGCAATCTTTATACAAAAATGCAAATCTTTTTTATCTTTCTTGAAATGCAAGTAATGAAAATTTAATGCATCAGAAAAACACAGTTGACTGCTAAACAAACAAAGTCAACTAGAAATAAAGAGTGTAGGGATAGAGAAAATCAAACACTGGTTTCTATACTGGTTCGTCCAACAATGCCAACATCCAGTGTCCTTCCAACCCAGGAAGCAAATGCACTATAATGGTTGCAGTTTTTACAACAAGGAATTTATAGAATCACCACGCAAAAATATAAATATCCTTTCTAACTCAAAACCAAAATATAGTTGCACAACAAAACTAGAATTGCAGCTAGAATCCCCTTTTCTGCAATCTGAACCCACGTCGAACAATCCTCAACGTTTAACCAGCATTCTTCACAGCATGCCAAGCCTATCACAGCAGACTTCACATGTTGCCAAGCCTTCAATCAACACAGCAGTCTTCACAGGATGCCAAGCCTACTAAGATAAATCAAGAACCACCTTTCTCGTGCAGATTATGATCAAGCAATCAACACAATTGACTTCTCCCTTTGAATCTCTCTCAAGAAAGATCACCACCGTCTTCTTGGAGAATTCTTGGAGCTGTTAAAACAGAGAATTCAATCTAAAACAGGAAAATGAAAATGTCAAATCATCAAAAGTCTCAGAACAACTCATGTTCTGTCTGTTTATAGTTTTCTGTTAAACAGATTGCTTCTCAGTCGAATAGCTTACTAATTCAGTCGAGTGTATTAAAACAGTTATAACAAACAATCAACATATAGGCTCTCAATCAACAAAATTAAACACACATTTATTACAGTTGACCAAGTCAGCAATGCTTAACTAACTTTTGCAAAATATAGTCGTTGGATCGTGTAAGCATAACAAAATTCCAAAGAGATCAGTAACACAATCGAATATGCAATATATAATGTCGACTGACACATGTAAAACACTTTGAAATTCTTTTCAACTCAAAATCACACATAGCATAGGTTCACAAAATCTGTACAAAGATTTTAACGTAGTCGAATCCATTATAGGTGTATTCGACTGGACTAGAACTTTGTCACAACAAATATAAGTTCATAAAGGTGCTTGTGATCTTTTACTTCCAGAAATGTGAAATAAAATGTTTTCAATCAATCAGTTCATATTCCACATATTCATACAAGCATGTTCGAAAAATATATCACACAATTAATCATAGGAACATACATCACAATACATCAAAACATGTTCAGCAGATATAACAATTTATTCAGAATACGAACATGTAATGCAACAACATGTACTGCTATTAAGCATTGTGTTGTCACCATCAAAAACTAGTTTGATATAGAGTTTGTGTTGTCAACAATCTCAACAAGTATAATACTTTATTTTCTTAATAGAGATAGAGAGTTTATTTATTAAAACACTTCCTTCCCAAAAAATTAATATTAGGTTCTTTCAGTTCTTCTTTCCCTCTTTCTCAAAAATTTGATATCCTTCTTTATCTTCTTGAAGATTCAAAATTGTAGAAGCAATTAGTGCATAGAGTTCTATTATTTCTCCCAATCAATTTCATTTTTCGGTAAATCCAAATTTTTCTCCTCTTAGAAGAGAAAATATGTTTTTCTAGTGCAAGCAACTTTCTCCTTATTGTATGTAGTTTTTCTATTTTCTAGATGAATTTAGATTTAATTGTGGTTCTTAAACCATGTTTTGATCGGTGATTGAGTTTTGGGATTGTGTAAATAGGACACTTATAGGTGGTGAACGTGTAAAAAGGGGAAAACAATAATAGGAGTCTTTTTTAAAGTAATAGACGCTAATTAGTTTGCAATTTTATGATTTATTGTTGAAGTATAAAAAAGGGGTTTTCTTTTTGTGCGAATCTTGCTAATGATTGAAAAGTTTCCTATATTTTATGACGTATAAAAATGACTTATTATGACGTAGTTGCTGGGGGACATATTTCTGGGCAACATAGTAGGTCTGCACATATTATGACGTAGCAAAAATTACTTCATAATAACCTGAACATATTATGACGTAGCAAAAATTACGTCATAATAACTTAAACACATTATGACGTAGCTAAAACAGTACGTCATAAAAACTTGATTTTTTTTTTTAGAAAAAAATTTATTACATGCTTAGATTTAACATCCAATCAATTTACAATTAATTTTCGTGTTTTATAATCTGATCCAATCAATTTATAATCAATATACTTGAAAGTGAATATATTTGATTGAATAAACAAAATAAAATTCATTTCATATATTAAATTGTGTAATAATATTTAATTGTTCAAAAAATACATCTTAGCTCCAAAAACACAATAATATTTACACCTCCAAATAAATAACATCTATATTCTCGTGCCATAAGCAGGGTACAATCTGAACCTCATTCATGAACTGCATAGTACACCTAGAGTTGCTTTCATAATGGCCTTTCACCTCAACTGTACGTCCATCTTTTAGTTCACCTGTTTAACAAGTATAAGATTTAAAAAAAAGAACAGTTTTCTTTCCAGGAATCATAGCCTATACATTTTTAGAATAATTATATCATTGTATCAGAAACATATGGTATGTGACAGATAAATTGTATATGTGCATCATGGACATGTAAGTTATTTTGTTACCTTTGTAAACAATGTCGAAACCTCCTTCACCAAGTTCTCTAGAAGCATCAAAGTTTTTGGTAGCTTCCTCCAGTTCCTCACAGCTAAAGACTTGGACACCAAAGTAGTAACTCCTAGCTACTCGATTGGAAGATTGGTAAGAAGATGGACTTTGAGATGTGGTAGTAACTGATGCAAAAGTGTCTCCGCTTGAAGTTGGGGCTATGAAGAGCTCCATACTTTTTGATTTTTGATAAATTTTTCTTCTTCTTTGTACCATAAAGTAGACACATCCAAGAATGACGACAAGGAATGCAACTACTCCTATAGTAACGTCTGATAGCAGTATCAATAATAGACATTAGTACAATTCTATAAACAAAATGGACACAATTCTATAAAAAAAATGGACTCACTTAAGTATGTACTGTTAAATTAACAAAACGAAAGTGATGGGTGTCGCGACCCATACAAATTTGATTGCATATGAGAATGTAGTATAGACTAAGGAATGACTCCTAGGTCGTCTCTCAAGGACCAAATGGGATTCGAGTCTCAAGTCTAACACGTAGTGGGGGGGTTTGTTAGGTTTTGTGAATGCAGATAAACTAAATTAAGACACGAATGCAAACAGAAAGGTAAAATGAAATGTAAAAACGGAATGTAAAAATGGTTGGTCATTAACTCAATCACTATGCTTCCAATCACAGATTAACGACAAGTACACACTACTCTAATCCAAATCCGACATGAATCACCCAACTAAGCGAAGGCTAATTCGGTCTTCAAAATTGTAGACTAAGCGAATGCAATGCACAAATCTAATCAATCATGCACCACACAGTCTAATCAACTAAGCGAAGATTAAACACCGATTAGGCAACTAAGCGTATACCTAATCGCAGGCAGACAATAAATTAAATATTGAGTAGAATCAAAGCAGCAGTATGACAATTAAAGTTCAAAAATCCCATGGAAACAAAGTAATTTTATTGACAACCAACCCAACTAACCTAAGGTAACATTACAATTAAATTAACAAAACGGACAGAACAGACAACATAAAAGTAAATGGGAATAAACGGGAAATATTAAATTGAACAATACAATAGCTAAATATTCAAACATAATTAAATCTAAATGGAAGCACAATACAACGAAGAATAAAAACTTTCAAAACGCATAATATAATGCTTTTGAATTATGACGCGTCACCTATTCAAAACTTAGCATAGCATAATTAATTCTTCAATGCCAATTTTATAAAAAGAAAAAATGCAACAAAAAAGTTAAATGCTCATTGAATAAAAAAAGAAGAAAAAGTCAAATCATAAACACCGAAACATGTTAACAGGGCTAAAATGAAAAAAATGCATGCACCGGGATTTGTAAGAAAAGATGGTAATTAATATTGAAACCTGTTAATAATGTATTAATAAAATAACGTATTCAATATGAGAAATAGGATTCCATCGCGGATAAATCATGAAGCTAATAAAAAGAAATTATTAAAGCTCAATGAACAAACCGTGCAGCAATATTCTAAATGAAATTAAAGTCAACTTCCTAAAAAAAAAACTAGGAAATGGTGAGCTTCTCCTCTGTTGAAACCACCGTCCACTTCTCTCTTCAACCATATCCATCCGTTACAACCCTTGCACTCCCTTCAATGATGTCTGCACCGTAAATCTCACTAATGAAGATAAAGGAAAAAAAATCAACCATAACCATCCATTGCCAAGTCTGAGTGCTTCCTCCAAAAAAAAAATAAATAGAAGAGATCCCCCTCGTGGCTGCTGTCCTAGGTATCTATTCCTCCTAGGGTTATGTGTCTTTAATGATGTGGACCAGCCCCTCCACATTCTCCTGGGCCCTGCACTTTTAATTGGAAGCTGCTGCCTGAAGATGTGCACCTCCAAAGTGGAAAGAAATTGCTCTTCTTTTGGACCGTGAATGTAGACATTAAACAAGCCCATTAGCTCTGTTTCAACCTCTGCACCTTTGGCCAAATTCAACCATGTGTTGCCTTCTTGTCATTGCTGGACTACGATGGTTTGAATTTTTAATGTTGGATGCCTTTGTATGTTGGACGTGGCAGCTACATGTTTACTTCCATTAATCACCACTTCCTTCCAAATGCAAGACTAAGCAGCATTTTCTTTTCAGCCATGGTCGTGACATCACGTGCCCATTTTCTTCATTGAAACTAGCGCATGGGATTCAAAAATCAAAGGAAATGAATTGTTGCAGCCAGCTTTCCAATTGAAAGCCCAAGTGACCGTGTGGCTGCATGTGCTCATTTGCCAATCAACACTTCTTCATAAATTGCTCAAGCCGAGACACACTACATTTTGCTTAATACCTCCATCTTGTGCACACTTCTTTTGTGGAGAGTCTTGAATTATTTGACAACTGTAAGACCCATGAAATAAAAATATATTTTTATTTTATTTTTATAATTTCTGATATTAAATGTTTATATATGACATTTTACTAGGTGATAAAAGTATTTAAGAAATATATGAAAATTAATTAATAGTTGTTTTATTTTAATTTTTTGAAATGGAACGAAGAAAAAGATTTATAGAAATCTTCTTGCATCATATTTTTAATGTGATATTATTGTCTTTATGGTTAACATGTTGAGTGCTCCTGGTTTCAAATCTCCTTCAAGGCTTTTTGATTTGTATTTTCTTGTTTGGGATTGTTTTATTTGGGTTTAATGATGGTGGGTTAATTTAGACCCACAAGGGGCGTGATTTTCTTTCCTGCAAAGAGGTTTGATTGTTGAGTTTTGTTTGGTCATATTATTATTAATATTTTGGTTCTCTTAGTTATAAGAGAGGAGAGAGAAACGTAATCTTATATGTTATTTTTTTAAGAAACAGCGGGAAAATTCCTTAGTTTATTTTGGTGTGCATAAGTAAGGGCTTGGCCTTAGGTTTTAAACAAATAATTAATTAAATAATAACAGAGAATAGAAAGTAATATTGGGTAGAGATATTTAAGTGAAATTAGGGTAAAACCTAGGGATCCACTGAAGCCGTGGGAGTGAGAAAAATCCAAGATCACTCTTTCCTTGCAAACCGTGGAAGGCCTTGCACCTTGACGGAAGAGTAGAGCTCGAGAGAGAAGAAAGAATTGTGAGGACTTTAGCTTGATCGTGGGGATCAATCACTGTTACGAGGTAAGGGGAGGAACCATACATTTCATTTTGTTTGTATACGTTTCGTATATTATATTTACTATTTGTTGGATGTCTTGTGTTGTGAGAATAGTTTTATGTGGTTGTTGACGTGATTATGAATGGTATGATCTTACCTAAATATGGGTGAGTTGGGAGCATTATCAATAACCCTTATTCGTGGCTAAACCCTTGTGTTTGGTTCACTACGGGATTCAAGGAGTGAATTTCCTTTCACTGTTGAGTCGTGAGTTTCTCTTCTTTGAAAAGGAAGAGACGAGACCAGTTATTTCCCAGGTTTTGAGGGACAGTGGTAAATCCTAAGTTTTTAGGGTTGTATGTTGTGACGAGGTTTAATTAAAAGAAAAGAAAGAGAAGGGGCTGCCCAAATTCCAGGAGTTTAAAGAGAGAAAATGTGAGGATTTTTCTTAAATTTGGGGTCATAAGGATTCAATATATACTTATATGGTGGGCTATATGATAATATATTATAATATAAAAATTGAAATCTTATATCATAATGATTATCAGTGCATTACGTAAGTTAGTATATTACGTAAGAAATTTATTATATTTTTATATATATATATATATATATATATATATATATATATATATATATATATATATATATATATATATATATATATATAATGGTGGGTTACGTAAGTAAATTATTCTATTAATATATAATAAGACGAGGGTTTAATTTTAGAATGAGAATACTGTAAGGATTGAAATTATATGATTAAAAGGAGTACGGATGTGATACATGTTTTCAAAACATAATTAATAAGGAGAAGTGTGATGCGGCTCAATCACTTACAAGAGGAAAGTGTTCGAGAAATGGCCACGTGTTGGGGTGTAACTGCAGGGTTTGGTTGTATAATTCTTGTGGGTGAGAGACAACGAACAAAATATAATGGTTTCAGTGACCATTTTTGGAGTATTACCGAGAGGGTATTGTTGGCAGCAGTTCACTTTGAAAGTGACAGGTATGGTTAATTTGTAGCAGTAGTGGATCTCTTCTGCCGTGTGATGCGGGAAAATGATGATTTAACAGTGATGACGCTTTCGGCCGTGTGATGCGGGAAAGAAATTCTCTTCGACCGTGTGATGCGGGAAGATGATGATTCAGTGGTGACGACTCTTTCGGCCGTGTGATGCGGGAAAGAAGTTCTATTTTTCCATGTGATACGGAAAGAGGATGTCGTGTGATTCGTAATGAATTGGTTTCTGAACAATATGGTTGTGCTGCTATTGTGGTGATGAAATATGTTTATGATTAAACTATTGACTGTTTAAAAATATTATTGTATTTTTGTGTGTTATGATATTTCTTGTTGCTCACCCTTGCTTGTTTGTGGTTGTGGTTTCCACCTACGATGATCGTACTTGTACGGGAGTAGATGGCGTTGCAGATAAGTCCGGATTGAAGTAGCGGACAAGAGTTGGGATTTATGTTCGTGGAAATTATTATTGTTGTCTATTATTGAAATGTTTTCAAACTTGATATTCGCATGTAAAAGAGATATTATGATATTTCCGGACTACATTTATGGTTATGCTTTGCTTCCGCAATTTAAATCGAATAAAGATTGTTATCTTTCATAAATGTTTTATAGAAAGGTTAAAAAAAAATTTATACTATGACATCTCAAAAAAAAAAAATTGGGGTGTTACAACAACCTTCTAAATGTCCAAAATTATACTTCCAAAATTTTCCCTGAAAATAATAATGCAATTAATTAGCTCAGAAAATTCAAATTAATTAAAATTAGAATTTTCGGTCAAATTAAGCATAATTAGGAAAAATGGGAAAATATCGAAAAATTAAGCACAATTCCCTGATTAATTCTAGCAAAATAAAGGCACAGGCTTATTTCCTTGAAGAATGGTGCACATGGGATAAGAAGTCAACACATTTTGGTGGCTTATTGAAGGTGGAAATTGAAGTTTGACTTGTTGAAACATGACTCACGGCCAAGAGGTTTCCTTAGGCCATTTAGATTTTTAATTTATTTGTTAATTGCATATTGGGTCACTTAATTTACTAGAAGTAAAATAGGCTTGTTAATTTCTCTTGTTTTCACTTAGTTTAATTAGTAGGTTGAGTTGTCTTCATATGTTTGAGTTAATGTTGCATTTAATTACTTAACTGTGTTAGATAATTTGTTTGTGATAGTGTTGGTGTCTAGTATTTTAATTTATTTAAATGTTGTCTAAGGTTTCTAGTTGTGTTAATTTAATTTCCATGATAGCTTAAATTAGTTTGGTTTTTCATTGACGATATTGCACTGTTTCCTTGAGATTCTTGAATTAGGATTGTCTGTGCACTCTAACTTGGTTAATGTGAATTCTATTTTTGCATTTGCAATTGGGTATACGCTTAGTTGCCCAGTTGCTGTTACATCTTCGCTTAGTTGATGTAATTGAATGGTGTAATTTAGATTTTATATTAACACTGCGTTCGCTTAGTTCACTTTTATGAAAACAGGGTTAACCTTCGCTTAGTTGGTTAACTTTGTTGGATTAGAGGTTTGAGTCGCAACTTTATTTTGTTGATCTGTGATTGGAAACATTGTAATTAAGTTAATGACCAACCGTTTTTGACCAATCGCCCAGGCGCCTAAGTTCACCGGTCAGTGGTTTCCCTCTAGCCGCTTTGATCGCTCGGCGGTCAGTTTTGCCGCTGAGCGGTTTCCCTCTAATCGCTCTGGACGCTCTGTGGTCCATTTTGGCGCTCAACGGTTCACTTAACCCTTCTTTTCATCATTTTTCTCCTTCTTTCATGGGTCTAAGTCCACCGTAGTTCACTTCCATCTTCAATTCACCTTAAAACCCTGCAAAACAATGTAAAAACAAGAATAATATCTCTAAAACCAACTTTTGACTCTCTCAAGACTCAACGAAATGTTTTACTTGATTTTAAGCTCATTTTAAGCCATAAAGGGTGTGATTTGATAACAAATTTAAGTATGAAAATAACGTTTTTTAGACCGTTATCACAACCCCAAACTTAGAACTTTGCTTGTCCTCAAGCAAACAAGACAAAACTTGGCTTTCCACTTCTTCATCAAATAATTCAATACTTTTCAAAATTCCTTTTTCTCACAAGTTATTGTACAATTCAAATTTCAGTGGAATCCTATAAAGATGCATGCATGCTTCCAATCCAATTCAGTTCACATAATCAATCTTTTTCCAACAGATGTTTTGTTCATGAACGATCGATCAACTAAGCATAGATATAGACATGAATTTAACAATTCTCACCAAGCAAGTGTTTTAGTCAATCACTCAAGTGTTTAAGAGGTCACTCTACTCTTTAATGTTCACATGTCACATAAAACAATATTGCCATTCATCTAAAACAATCAAAATCTTCACATGCAAATGTCATCACAAGGACTTTTTCCAAGGCTTGTAATGAGGCTGGGCTATCAAGAAAAATTGATTTTTTTGGAAAACAAAATCCTTGAGTTAAGAGAGTACAAATTTCTTCTCATGATGATGCACAGTTATTGTATTGGTAAGACCATTATGAATTGTTTTATGATCAAATTGCCATGGTCTTCCCAATAACACATGACAAGTTTCCATTGGAACTACATCACATAAAACTTTGTTTTTAAAATTGCCAATGGAAATTGTTACTGTGACTTGATCTTTGACTGTGATATTCCCATCTTTATTGATCCAATGTATTTTATAAGGTTTAGGATGGGATTGCACAGCAAGATTTAATTTTTCAACCAATCTAGTGCTACAACAATTAGAGCACGAACCACTATCAACAATAAGAGAACAAGTGTTATTTAGAATTTGACACCTTGTGTGAAAAAGAGTCTCTCTTTGTGATATATGCTCTTCACTGGATTGATTATCAAATATTTTTTTGATCATGAGAAGTTGCCTTTCACAAGGATAGACTTCCTCAGTAGTGGATTTTTCTTGATCACTCTCATTCTCACTACTGGAGGATTCACTACTATAACTGTTAATGCCCCTCAATATGATAGTTCTTTTGGTGGGACATTATGCAACTATATGTCCTCTTCCTAGACATTTAAAACACTTGATCTCACTGGTGTGAGTGTGTGAAGAGGATTCTTGTTTAGGTTTATCATCAATTTTGGCTAGAGGATTGAAAGGCTCCTTTTCTTTTAGACTTTTTCTAAAAGAAGGTTGAACTTGAGCTCTCTTAAGAGAGGTTTTTCTCAAATTTTGTTCCTCTACCTTGATACACATTTAGACAAGACTATCTAAATCTATATAAGGTAGTAATTCAACCTTATCTCTGATTTCAAAATTAAGCCCACTCAAAAATCTAGCCATTGTGAGTTCATCTGTTTCCTCAATTCTTGCCCTCATCATATACAACTCCATCTTTTGTCTATATTGTTCTACAGACATAGAATTTTGTTGGAGTCTTTGGAGTTTATCCATAAGCTCTCTATGGTAATATGATGGAATATGTCTCCTCCTAAGGGCAGTGATCAAGTATTTCCAATATTGTATTGGAGGATTTTGGTGGCGCCTTCTTTCTTCCACTATGGCAGTCCACCAATACATGGAATACCCTTGAAAGCTTAGGGTAGCTAGAGGAACCTTCCTTTCTTCACTAACTTGGTGGCAAGCAAAAAGTTGCTCCACCTTCATTTGCCAATCTAAGAAGGCCTCTACATCATCCTTTCCATGGAAATGAGGCAAGTTAATATTGACTTCTCTAGGAAGAGGAGGTTCTTGAATTTCCCTCCCATGTCTTCTAAAAGAAGAATAGTCTCCATCATAATCTCCCATTCTAAAATTCTCTACCTCATGGTGAGAATCTCCACTCCTACTTCCCCTCATTCTCCCTTGCTCATCTCTCATGACTCTCAACTCATCTTGAATTATGGTGATTTGCCTTTCCCTATCTTCTTGAGCATAATCCATCTTTCTTTCAGTGTCAATTCTCCATTGAGTTAGCTCTCTAAGTTGTTTTGAAATGTCTTTGAGAGTAACTTGTTCCTAACTCTTGGAGATTGATGTTTTGACATTTTGTGATTCTAAAAGTTTTCTTGTGTTAAAAAT
Source organism: Vigna radiata var. radiata (assembly GCF_000741045.1). Lineage (NCBI taxonomy): Eukaryota > Viridiplantae > Streptophyta > Magnoliopsida > Fabales > Fabaceae > Vigna > Vigna radiata. The sequence continues at coordinate 24,210 of NW_014543119.1, read as the reverse complement.
TACTTAGATTTCACCCAAGAACAAATTCCAAGTAAAGTACCAAGCCTTTTCCTTGCCAAAAATGTTCTAGGCTACTTACTTAGTAGTTGTTACTCCAAGATTACTTCTAAGATCACAAAAGAAGACTCAAAAACAAAGCAAAGAAGTAGGACTCTAAATTCGGACTCTAGAAGTGATCCCTAGACGAAAAATTAAAAACAATTGGTAAATTGAAGGAAACTTAAAGACAATGAAAAAGTAAAGGTGAAGTCTCCTAGGTGAGGCTTAGACTTTGGATCTAAGACACACTCACCGTCTACCAATTTTTAGGTTATGAGAGTTTAAGTCAAGTTAGCAAATGAGAGAAGAACACTTATGAGCTCTTCCACCTCACTTGCTTGGAATGGCCAACTTACAAAAACTAAAGAAAGAAACAAAATACAAGATGAAGAACACAAAGAAATGAAAATAGAGAACAATAAGGAAGTTTTAATATGGCAGCTTTGGTTGCTCTCAATCAAAATCTGATGCAGCAATTAGCATCTCACAAGGCTCACAACTGCAAAGTGGAGTTTCTCTGCTGAGACAGTGATCACACAAGAATTCTGCTGTCAAGCTGCAATGATTTCACTAGCTGCAGCAACACCATTTCTCCATTCCCGTCAGCCTTTCCTTGTGGCTTGTGTAATCAATCTCCTAACTTCCTTTGATGCTTCCTTGCATGTATGGATTCTGAATTATAGCACACCTACACAGCAGGCCAGTTCAGAACTTACACTGCATCATGCTACTGCCCGTAATTACAACACAGAATGACACCAACACATAACCTTTTATCAAACAGGTTGTGTGCAAGAGTTCCAAAAAAATTTAACATCAAAGAATTAAGCAGGTTTTAATCACGGAAGCACTTCAAAAGGATCCTTGGAATAGTTCTAGATTAGATTGGACGGACATCAATGAATAACAGCAAGCAATTGGACCAGAAAAGCAGTTTTCGAAAAATATCACAAACTGTTTGTGATAATGCTTCAAAGAGCAATCAACATTATGCAGAATTGGTTAATTCAGTCTCGGCAATAACACTTTATTGGATGCATTGGTTCTTTCAGCTTTTTAATTTGACTTTCTTATTGTTTGGATCTTCTTAATGATATTTTACAGAACCAAGCTTTTACTACATCCAAAAATTAACCAATCAACCAATTTCAATATGGCAAACAGAATGTCTTACTACACTGCTACGGTCACAATAGGAATTGACTCAAAACTTGGCAAGTCACATAGGCATTTTGCTCATAACAGCAATTGGTCAGCTTAGACAACTTCAAACATGTTTGAATGATTAAAACAAACTTGTTTGAGCACAATTTCAGTTAAAATTCATGGCATATCAAAATTGGAGTATGGCAGTTCTGATTTAAGTCATTTTTAAGCAACTATGACAGCCAAATTTTGAAAACAAATGTAATTCAACTCAAACACAACAAGAATGAACTTAGGACACTCAAAGAAAATTGCTCAAAGTGGTAGGAAATGATTTAGATGGCTGGATATGATCTAAAGTACTCCAGCCAGTTTTACACGCAGAAAGGAATCAATTAAGTCAAGTGCAGATCGGTTAACTGCAAGTATCAAAGTATTCTGGCTTTGCACACTCATTTCATGCCTAAAACAATTTTAATTATGGAACAACTTTCATGTAACATGAGAATTATGCAGACACAAGTTACCTAACAGTTCCAAACAATGAAACAGTACACATAACAACTATAGGCAATGAAACAGTACCATTGAATTTCAAAAACAGATGTAGTGTGATCTGTTATGGATCTACTAGATTCTCAAAGATTATCACCAATTCATACACATCAGCTCACCATCTCAATTTTCAGTACAAACGCAGATCACCCGGTTTTCAACCAGATTTTAAACAAAAATGGAATTGCACATGACATATGACATAACAGGATGGATGCTCAAATTAAAAATGACTCAACCAAAAATTTCAACCGATTAAAATGAACAGACTTAATAAAAAAAAATAGCACGGTTCAAGACTCAAAGATCCTAAAAATGTCAAAACCAATGAAACAGTAACAGGAATCAACAGAGACAGTGAAGGAATGCTGGTGACAGAATTTAAATTGTAGAAAGATGATCTTATCTCACGGGCTCCAGCATCCTTGCTCTGAATACCACTTGATGAGCCAAGTATGGAGATGGATCGGCTGAACCGAGAGAAGTTCCACGAAATAGCAAAGTTGATGGATGAGAAGCACACTACGTCAGACTTCAAGCAGAAACACAGGCAGCGGAAGTGATGTCCATGGCAGTGGATGGATATGCGATCTATGGAGATATGGAAACGGAAGCTATGGTTAGGAGGTGGCTACAACTCAAGCAGCCTTCCATACAAGGAAGGAAGTTGTAGGGAAAGATTTAAGCTAGGAATGACTTTCAGAAGGAGAGATGGCTGAAGCAAATCTCAGCAGAAATTCTCATTTATCTAAAAGTGATTTTACATGTGCTGCAAGATGGATTTATAGGAAATCCAATGAGCTATGTGTGGTGTAGATGGATTCTGAGAGAAATGGATCTCCATCCATGTGTCAATGCAAGGAAAATGTGCTGGCATCTAGAAGCCTTATTTACAATGTGTGAAAAATAAGAAACACGTGATCTGATGTTGAAGAGGAGAGACTTGACCGGGGGTGTGTTTAGTAAAGGAGGTTGTGCCGCTAGCAACTTTAGCACTCATGTGGACAGTTTTGCCCCTTCTCTTGGTGTCTCCAAATTCCACTTAAAAATGTATGAAGAGAACTTGCCTATTTGGATCGATGTCCTCAAGCTCTTCTTGGAGTCTTCTAACCATGCTTCTAGTAATGGGTCCATGACCGAAGTCATCAAAATGCCTCCCAGGGATGCACATCACTCTCTCAATATCTTCATAATCCCTGGCCTCCCTTAACATAGCAGCATACCTGCACTGCTCTCATGGCCACTCAGTCCCTAAGAAGGCGTTAATGGTGTCAGGGTCATAGCTGATCAAATGTCCCCTCACGTAGCTCATGTATCTCCCAGCTGATATTCCTCCCCTGGGCAAGGCGTTGGCATAAAACTCCTTCACCAACTCAATACTGGCTGGTGCTGGATATGTCGTCAATCTCTCCCAGCCTCGCCTCTCAATCTCCAGACCAAATTCTGGAGCTAAGTCAGGGATGTACATGGCCTTCATCTCCATTAGCAAACGCCTCTCCTGAACAGTAGCATAATGCTCTTCATGCTTCCTTGAGAGGAACCTAGAAGAATAAAATCTCCTAGGTCTCTCTGGCTCCTTCCTTTTGTTGCCCATAGTTTTCACTCTTCTTGGGGTAGACATTCCTGTATCAAATAAATCCAACAATATTCACAGAAACATCATTAGAGGTTAGTACATCATCAATTTTATAACTTAGATCACCCATGATCCAGTTTTGAAGGAAAACAGGGCCCCTCAGCATCCAAACATCCAAAAATTTCAACATTTTGGACAAATCTGTTGTAGACCGCTCAGCGTCCACGGAAACCGCCCAGGCGGTTTGCCTCTAGCCACGCTACCGCTCAGCGCCAAAACAGACCGCTCAGTGGTGGCGGCTAGGTTTTTTTCAAAAACCTTTCCTAAAATGTCCTAATCTCCACTCTTTTTCTAATTTCATTAATCCAGTCCAAAATCATGTAATTCAATCGGTTCAAACAGTTTCTATTTCATCAATTCATGCATAGAAATTAAAAGCCCTAATTTATCATGTTCCTAAGCATGTTCATCAACAAAACCCCAAAATAGAAACCCTAATCATGAATTTGCACAACTTACTTTAGTGGAGACTTTGAATGCTTGCAAAGATTGTCCAATTGATGATGAATGTCCTTTCCAATTCAAATCCCTCAACCAAAAACCCCAAACTTTGACACAACAATAGTAAAAAAAATTGAATTTTTGGTGAGTGGGTTATAGGTGTCGCGGCCCATACAAATTTGATTGCATATGAGAAATGCAGTATAGCTAGGGAATGACTCCTAGGTCGTCTCTCAAGGACCAAATGTGGTTCAGGAATTAGGTTTAACACGTAGTGGGGGGGTGTTTGTGAAAGGTTTGTGAATACGGATAAACTAAATTAAAACACTAATGCAAACAAAAGTGTAAAAGAAATGCAAAAACAGGATGTGAAAATGGTTGGTCATTAACTTAATCACGATGCTTCTAATCACAGATCAACAAAATAAAGCGGCGACTCAAACCTCTAATTCAACACAGTTAACCAACTAAGCGAAGGCTAATCATGTTTTCATAAAAGCGAATTAAGCGAACGCAATGTTAACATCAAATCCAATTTACACCATGCAGTTTCATCAACTAAGCGAAGACTCAACACCAACAGGGCAACTAAGCGTATACCCAATTGCAAGTGCAAATATAGATTTCACATTAACAAAGTCAGAGTGGCAAACACAATTACAGTTTAGAAATCTCAAGGAAACATTGTAATTTTTTTAATGACCAAACCGACTAACCTAAACTACATTACAGTTAAATTATCACTACCAAACATACTAGATAACATTGAGACAAAATAAAATAAAATACTAGACCCCAACAAGGCAACAAACAACTACCTAACACAGTTAAATTAAATTAAGTGCAAAACTAAATTAAAGAAATCAAAAGCAATTAATCCTACTAATTAAACTAATTCAAACAAGGAATAACCAAACATTCTTTTTCCTACACATTCATGTCACCAAATACATCCAACCAAATAAAATTAAAAATGAAAATGGCCTAACAACACATCTTGGCCATGAGGTTCCTTGCACCACATCCAAATTTGTCTTCTTTCTCCAATAAACAATTGAGTATGCTCTCTTTTTGTCCCATGTGCTTCATTCTCCAAGGAAATTAAAATGTGTCTTCAACAATCCCAATGGAAACATCCCTTCTCTCTTCCCATTCAGCAAAAAACATAAACCACACTCCAAGACCCAAAATTACCGAAGTCACTCTCCTCACATGTTGCAAATGTTGCTTTCCAAAGTCCACAAGTCAAAAAGGTGCTGAAATTCTTCTACCAATGTGCCACATAAGCAAGGTCAAAGGAAATAAAAACACAAAACATTCTCCTTCCTCAAGAAATTCACTTCCAAACTAGTAAAGGGGTGAATACCAAAATTGAAATATTCCTTCTATGGAAAATGTGCTTCATATTGTGCTTGTCCAAAAGAGGTAAAAATTAAATGTGCATTTCTCTCTATTTATTACACTCATTTTCGGTTTTCCTCCACCAAGCAAGCTTCCAAAACCTTTCTCCACCCTTCCAAACCGAGAATACACTCAAGATACCCCAAGGTTTCAATTGCAAAATGATTCAAGAACAACAAAGCCAAGTTCTACTACTACAAACCAACCCAACACTCACTTTTCTTCAAACTTTTGACTAAAACAAAATGGAATCCCTAAACCCCTTTGCAAAACCATCCAGCTCCCATCATGAAACACAATGTCCAGCTCAAAATATGTTTCCAAACATCAAAAACGAAATGCAAGAAGAAAGGGTTCAAAAGTCAAACACCCATACACCAACTCAAGCTTCTTTCACTCCAAAACCCATCAAGAACTTCATTTTCATCAACCAATCCAAGTAAACCAAAGTAAATACGAAATTACTGCAGCAAATGAGAAGAAAAACGAAATGGAAAATGGGTCTTCATTCAACCAAAGAAACCACCATGAAAAAGCAAAGAACCACCTCCAAGCTCAAGCTTCAACATGCAAATGGAAAAAATGCAAGAAGAGGAGTGATAAATCTCCCTTTCCTTAAGCAAGAATAAATAAAGTTGCAAGCAAGAGAAGAAGAAAAATGCATTCTTGGTCATTCCATAGCTCAAAAAAACGTAGAACCCTACATGGTCTCCAAGAGAGAGTTCATACATGCAAAGTGAAAATGAAAAGTGGAGACTTGCTTGTGTGTCTCGGAAATTGCTCCCTAAAACTGCCCAAGACTCTAAAAATTGGTGGGGTCCACCTCTAAGAAACCCTAGTGTTTGGTGCCACATGTCCCTCAAAGTTTGGGCCCATCATGAAATTTCCCAACATTGGCCCAATGCACAAAAAGCTTAACTAAAGTTCCTAAACAACTAAGTTACAACTTAATTAAAATTTGAAATGACTAAATGTTGAGTGTTGAATGTCCATGCCACCTCCTAATGCTCCAAAATATGTCTCCAATATTTTCCCTCCAATTAAAAATGCAATTAATTAGCTCAGAAAATTCAAATTAGTGAAAATACGAATTTTCGACCATATTAAGCACAATTAGGAAAAACGGGGAAATAACAGACAATTAAACACAATTCCCTGATTAATTCTAGCACAATAAACTAAGTGAAATCAATAAAATATCCACTCATCAGTGGGTGATCAGAAAGTGAGGAAATCTCTCTAAAAAGCTCTTGAAAGTGAAAAGAGAATGCAAAGAAGAGTTTCAAAGTGAAAAACTTCAAAAACCGCTTAGCTTTTAAGTAAAGTCGAGACTCATCGCACCGCAACCACTCAGCGGTTAAATGGACCGCTTAGCGGTCTGCGATAAATTTCACTTCTTCTTTTTTGCTTGCTTTTGAGCAATTTTACCTTATAACACTCAGTTTCAACCTTCAATTTTTCATTTATATGCCTTTCCCCTCTCAGATGCAACAATTAAATATGCAATGCACTTAACACAGGATTAAAAACAATATAATCAACTGGGTTGCCTCCCAGGTAGCGCTTGTTTAACGTCACGAGCCTGACCCAAACCTGCCTAACACTCATCAATAAGTGCTTATCCTTCCAACACCCTTCAGTAGGTGTGTGCTTACCTTTCATCCTTCAGTGGATACATAAAAGTTTTTAGCATCCCTCAGTAGATGCTACCCAAAAGTATTCAAAAATCCAATAAATTCTATGTCAACTGGATTAAAAACAATATAATCAACTGGGTTGCCTCCCAAGTAGCGCTTTTTTAACATCACGAGCCTGACCCAAACCTACCTAGCACTCATCAGTAAGTGCTTATCCTTCTAACACCCTTCAGTAGGTGTGCTTACCTTGCATCCTTCAGTGGATACATAAAAGTTTTTAGCATCCCTCAGTAGATTCTACCCAAAAGTATTCAAAAATCCAATAAATTATATGTCCAAAATCAAATAAACCTATAACTACAAATGTTTTACATAAAGTGGGATTAAATATAATCAAGTCGTTCCATCCCAGTTGGGGTCTTCATCCACCCAACTCATCACTTGCCTTCTATCCACTCTTCTAATGGCTTTAGTATATGGTCTTCTAATCTCCACTTTACCATCTTCTTTGATTTTATTGACAATCCACCTTCGATTTTTAAATCTTACCTTTGATCCTCGTGGAAATGATGTATCTTCAGGATGGATTCTTTCTCCTTTATCAACCTTGTAACACCCCGACAACTTACAGGGAATATTGACTGCCCCCACAGATCAACACGAGGCTTTCCAATGTGCTTTGTCCTCACTCGCATATTTTCCGGGAAAACTTCCCAGAAGGTCACCCATCCCTAAATTACTCGAGTCTAAGCACGCTTAACCATGGAGTTCTTACGAGATAGGCTACCAAAAAGCAAATACACTTGTTTATATGAGTAGCCAAATTAATCCCTTTAAGCTATCCTTCAACCTATAGTCCCATACCTATACAGTCTCTAGATCCCTCTCATTCCGGTTTATGTTCGATTCATCCATGTGCCCCTTCCACTGGAAGCCTGCCAGGAGCTGCTCCTTCTTCGTGCCTCTTGCACCGACGTTCACTCCCTGCCCTCGTCAGTGCCCGGGTGTCACAAACCTCCTCCTCTTGAGCTACTTGTAAAACATTACAACTGTTAGAATTGGTACCTGTTGTGCTACCATCTGATGCAGCTTCCCTTCTGGACTTTCTATGTTTGGCTCTTTTCTTCACTCTAACATTGCTTCCTTTAGAGCCAGTATGCAGAAGTACATTATCTTTATCTCTCATCATGAAACGTCTTCCAAGAATCACTGGAATCCTTTCCTCATCTTCCATGCCTATGACTATAAAGTCCACTAAAAATTCTAACTACTCCACACGCACAACCACATTTTCCACCATACCAAGTAGTTTTTTAATGGAACCATCCGCTACCGTCACAGTGAGATTAGACGATTTTAATGTTAGCCCCCCAATTTTTGTCAAGAAACGCTTGGGCATCATATTAATGCTTGATCCAGAGTCTATCATTGCTCCTCCTACATCAAAATCATTCACAATACATGCAAGATTCAAACAACCTGGATCTTTTACCTTAAGCGGATAACTCCTCTTTGGAGGTTGAATATTAAATTCCTGCTCATCATCATCTTCATCCAAATCTATCATATCTCCAAGGTAATATTTCATCCTTGCAGGAATTTGTTTAATTACTGGAGGCACTATAGTCACTTGGTTATAAGTTTCTCTGTTTTGCCCGTTGTGACTAAATCTTGCTTCCTCTTCTTCCTCACCTTCACTGCTGCTTATCTTAATGACCTCTCTTTCCTCCCCTTCTTCATCACTGCTTCCAATCTCTACAACTTTCCTTTCAGCTTTTCTTTTACTCCTTGACAACAGCTTTACATTCCTTCTTAGGGTTAACATCAGTGTTAGCCCTAAATTGGTTTCTACCCTTTTTCACAGTTGTCCAATTTACATCTCTAGTGATCTGAAACTAGCTTGGTCACTTGCACGATTGGACTCATAAACTTTCAAGAATTTGTGAAATCTATCATTTAGATCTTTGACAAACTCTGTCAGATGTGTAACCTGCTACCACATAGGTGAAGGTTGCTGTTGCCTAAAGCCTCTTGTTTGCCCTGATGGGTTATTCTGTTGTTGACCAATACTCGGATGGTTCTTCCAACCTTGGCTAGGATTGCCTTGGTTGAAATTCCCTTGCCTGTACTGGAATTGATTCCCCATGTAATTAGCTTCCTGCTGCATCTCCTCAGGTATAGCACATTGGCCATTGATATGGTCACCACCACAGAAATCACATAGCTGCTGTGTTTGGGAGACATTACGAATCTCTTTTGGAAGTTGTGAGAGGATTTTTGTCAATGTATCTAGCTTTTGGGTCAAGAGATGATTCTGAGCTAGCATTACATCATCCGCAAGTAAGTGCAAGACTCCTCTCTTTTGTGTTGGTGCGCCCCTTTCACTAAACACTTCTTGTTCATTAACTGGCATACTCTCTATCAAGTCATAGGCTTCATCTTCAGTCTTTTGTTTGATATTACCTCCAGTTGAGGCATCCAAAATCATCTTAGACTGCATACTCAGTCCACCAAAGTAAGCAAGAACAAGGGTTGTCTTGTCAAACCCGTGAACTAGTGTCTTCCTGAGTAGGCCTTTGAATCTTTCCCATGCTTGACCTAGAGTTTCTTCCATGCCTTGAATGATGAGATTTCCAGTCTTCCCTGAGTAACTTTAGACTGTGGAAAATATTTGTTGACGAACTGTGTAGCAACAATCTCCCATGTAGTAAACGTCCCTTCAGGGAAGGAATTAAGCCACGTCATAGCATTGGCTCCCAATGAGAACGGGAACAAGCTAAGCTTCACTCTATCGTCTGATACACCTACCATCTTCACTGTATTGCAGATTTCACTAAACGCTGTCAAATGATCCTATGGGTTCTCATTTGACAGGCCATGAAATTGGTTGCTTTGCACCACGTGTATTAGTGTTGGATTCATCACCATGTTGGTTGTTTGATCCGTGGGCATGGCTATGCTGTTAAAATGGAAAGGACCAACTACATTAGACTGATCTGCAAGAGTGCGTCTTGGAGGAATTCATTCAGCCATTTCCTCTGTTCTTCTAACTAGTGAAGGTGATAGTAATCTGTCAAGGGAAGGAAACAAATCCCTAGATGGGTGTCTGACTCTCCTTCTTCCCCTTGTCTTACTTAAGCCTACATGAAGACGTTGCGTATTTTTCCCGCTCCTAGTATATTTGAGCTCCTGCTGCATGCACAAGAAACACAAACCCTAGTACCACTTTTTTATAAAAAAAATACAAAGATAAAATATATACAATCAAGTCAAACTTAATCAGTTTACACTACTACATAAGTTAAACCACGAGTCCCCGACAACGACGCCAAAAACTTGTTAAGTCCCTGGCAAGTGTACCAGATCATTATCAAGTAATCTAAATGGGTAAGTCCAAGTATCGTTTCCCAAAGGACTCTTATGCCTTACTTTTCATGTACACAAATCGTGTAAGACTGAGGAAAGAATTAAGTTGAGGTGTGTATGCAAAGAACAAAAATAAACATGCAAATGCAATGATTCAATTGGCTTTAAGAAACTATGGATAAATGAAGTTGTTGGGGTTTACAATTTCATCTTATCCACCCCCATATATCTACTCTTCTTATTTAATTAGCTTATTTATCATATTGTCATGCGGCTAAGCACGCTTAACCATGGAGTTCTTATGAGTTAGGCTATCGAAAAGCAAATGGATTTGTTGATATGAGTAGCCAAATCAATTCCTTTAAGCTATCCTTCAACCGTATAGTCCCATACCTATACAGTCTCTAGATCCCTCTCATTCCGGTGTATGTTCGATTCGTCCATGTACCCCTTCCACTGGGAGCCTGCCAGGAGCCGCTCCTTGTCCGTGACCCCTGCGAGGACAAACCAGACGGAAGCTGGTGGGCATGTGACACCCGGGCACTGACGAGGGTGGGGAGTGGTCGCCGGTGCAAGAGGCATGGTGCAAGGGGCACAGACAAGGAGCGGCTCCTGGCAGGCTTCAAGTGGAAGGGGCACATGGACGAATCGAACATACACCGGAATGAGAGGGATCTAGAGACTGTATAGGTATGGGACTATACGGTTGAAGGATAGCTTAAAGGAATTGATTTGGCTACTCATATCAACAAACACATTTGCTTTTCGGTAGCCTAACTCATAAGAACTCCATGGTTAAGCGTGCTTAGCCTAGAGTAATTATGGGATGGGTGATCTTCCGGGAAGTTTTCTCGGAATGTGTGTGAGTGAGGACAAAGCACACTGGAAAGCCTCGTGTTGATGTGTGGGGGCAGTCAGCAGTCCCTATAAGTTGCCGGGGCGTTACACTATCCCTAACCTCCCTTAGTAATTAATAATGCAAGATAAGTGGACGCAAAATACAATTGATCATCTTACCCCTATCCCTAGGCGGTATTAACATAATCAAGGAATTCAACACCAGTTCATGACATTATTGTACGTCCCCGTATCAATAAAGACAAACAACATTTATCGAATGAGTTAAACGATAAAGGCATTAAACAAAGGTGAAGAACCCAACAATTGATAAATCAACCATATGCAAGCATATAAAATATATAAGAATTTGGATATATGAGAATTTCAAAAGATTACATTGTGCCCCCAACAACCTAGGGTTTAGGTCACCATAATCATGATGAAACTAGATGAAATATAATGAAAGAATGGAAGAAATAACCCTAAACTTTGTAGATTGGAGCCTAAGCATCCAAGGAACCTCCTCCAAGGTGTGTGGAATAGCTCTAGACATTTCTCTCTGCCAAAAGAATGTGTTTTGATTCGCACTGGGGCTATATATAGGCCCATAAAGATAACAGAAAGATTACAGAATATGGCTAATAAAAATAGGCAACCGCCTAGGCGCCTAAGTTCACCGCTAAGCGGTTTCCCTCTAGCCGCTTTGACTGTTCAACGGTCAGTTTTGCCGCTGAGCGGTTTCCCTCTAATCGCTCTGGACGCTCAACAGTCCATTCTGGCGCTCAGCGGTTCAGTTTACCCTTCTTTTGATCATTTTCCTCCTTCTTTCATGGGTCTAAGTCCACCTTACTTCACTTCCATCTTCAATTCACCTTAAAACCCTGTAAAACAATGTAAAAACAAGCATAATATCTCTAAAATCAACTTTTGACTCTCACAAGACTCAACTAAATGTTTTACTTGATTTTAAGCTCATTCTAAGCCATAAAGGGTGTGACTTGATAACAAATTTAAATATGAAAATAACGGTTTTTGGACCGTTATCACACATGCAAGTGATTCAATTGGCAAGAAAAAGATATGGGTGAATGGAGTTGTTGGGGTTTACGATTTCATCTTATCCACTCTCTTTTATCTACTCTTCTTATTAATTCGCTTTATTATCTAATTGTCATGCAAACTTTCTTAGTCTACCCTAAACCCAACCCCTCGACAAGAAGAGCCTACTACTAATTACTGGTTTACTATCCCTAGTCTCCTCTAGCAACTAGCAATGCATGTATCACAGTAGCAAAATACAATTGATTGTCCTACCCCTATCCCTTAGGTGGTATTGCTTAATCAAGGAATTCCCTATTAGTTCATGACTTCCTCGTACGTCCCTGTATCGACAAAGACAAACATCTTTATATCGAATGAGTTAAACGATAAAAGCTTTGAGCATAGATAAGAAACCCAACAATTGATAATCAAAGTATATGCAAACATATAAATAAAATAAAAATTTCAATAAAAGAGAGTTTCAAAAGATTACGTTGTTCCTCAACAACAAAGAGTTTAGTTCACCATAGACATGGTGAAACTAGATGGACTTAAATGAAAGAATGGAAAAGCAAACCCTAGATATGATAAATTGGAGCCTAAGCATCCAACAAATCTTCTCCAAGGAGTGTAGAACAGCTCTGGAAGTCTCTTATGCCAAAAGAACACTCTGAAGGTCGCATTGGGGCTATTCATATGACAGAAAAGTAACAGAATTTTAGCCCAAGCCTAGCAGACAACCGCTTAACGCCTAATTTGGCCGTTGAGCGGTTTCCCCTTAATCGAGCCATGTTGACGGATTGACAAGCATACCAAATCATTCAAGTAATATAATTGGTAAAACCCAATATCGTTCTTCGCAAGAGACTCGAAAGGCTTTCTCGTTCACGTGAATTAAAATAGTAAGACCTGAAAATAAAAATAATTAATTTGATTTCAGAACAAAAATATTAACATGCAATAGAGATTGATTCAATTGACAAAAGGAAAACAATGGATGAATGGAGTTGTTGGGGGTTTACAAATTCATCTTATCTACACTCTCTTATTTACTCCTCTTGAATTANTAGTTTGATTAATTAATTGTCATGCAACTTTCTTAGCCTACCCTTAACCCGATCCCTCGGCGAAAAGAGCCTAATACTAATTACTGCCTTGCTATCCCTAGCCTCCCCTAGCAATTAATACAGCATTACAGAGTAGAAGTTAAAAGCAATTAATCCTCCTACCCCTATCCCTAGGTGGTATTGCAAAATCAAGTAATTACTCACCAGTTCATGACATTATTGTACGTCCCCGTATCAATAAAGACAAACATCAGTTATCGAATGAGTTAAACGATAAAGGCCTTAAGCACANATGAGAACCCAACAATTAACAATCAAAACATATGGAAACCATATAAATAATCAAGAGTTTCAATAAAAGAGAGTATCAAAAGATTACATTGTTTTCTCCAACAACAATAGGGTTTAGTTCACCATAGACATGGTGAATCTAGATGGAAAATGGAAGAAGAATGGAAAAGCAAACCCTAGAAAAGATGAAAATGAGCCTAAGCATCCAAGAGATCCTCTCCAAAAAGCAAAATTAGGTCTGGCCGTTCTCCCCTGTCAAAAGAATAACTCTGAACTCGAAATAGGGGTATTTATAGGTGAGGAGCGCAACAGAAAACAGGCCCAAGCCCAGCGGACCACCGCCCGACGGTTCAAGTGTGGCGCCCGGCGGTTTCCCAAAAGTCGCAGAACCGCCCGGCGGTGTAAGGTGCCACCCAGCGGTTTCCCTCAAAACCGCCCACCTCCAACGTCAGTGCCTACTCCTCGCCCTGGCCGCCCGGCGGTTTAAGTTGCCGCCGGGCGGTGCGTCGACTCTTCAAATCTTCATTTTTCTGCTCTTTTCTTGAGTCTACGACCTATATCTTCAACTCCATTCTTCACTTTCTCCAAAATACTAGAAAACAATGCAAAACAAGCGTAATATCGCTAAAGACAACTCTTGACTCTCTACAGACTCATTTATTGAGTTTTGCTTGATTCTAAGCTCATTCCAAGTAGTAAAGGGTGTAATTTGGTCTAAATTAACATATGAAAATAACTGTTTTTCAACCTTCATCAAGCCACCGCTCAGCGGTCTGTTTCACCATTGAGCGATTTGCCTCTAATCGCTCTGGACGCTCAGCTTGACCGCCTAAGCGCCAGACAGTGGATGCTCCCTCTAATAGGACGCTCAACGTTGGATTTTAATGCTGAGCGGTGCATAGACTCTTCTTTTCTTCCTTTTTCTCCTTCTTTCTTGAGTCTAAGACCTTCCTACTTCACTTACATCTTCAATTCCCATCAAAACCCTACAAAACAATGCAAAACAAGCATAATATCTCTAAAAACAACTTTTGACTCTCATGTGACTTAACTTAAGTGTTTTACTTGATTCTAAACTCATTCTAAGCCATAAAGGGTGTGTTTCAATATCAAATTTAAGCATGAAAATAACGGTTTTTAGACCGTTATCAGTTAGTCCACTAAGTGGTTATCCAATCAAGGGTTTGTGGTTTAGTATGAAACTCGTTATGTAGAACAAAGATAGTGGTTCTCGAGGATAAATTTCATCATATTTATTAGTGCAGTAACTAGTTATGTACTCATGCATATGTGGTTATTTTTGAACCTAGTTTTCAACAACTAAAAACTTGCTTAAGTTCAATATGAAGGATCAAATGAGTTTGATGCAATAAGTGGTTATCAAATTAAGGGTATGTGGTGTATTATCAAACTCCTTATGTAGAACAAATGTAGGAGTTCTTGAGGATAAACTTTATCACATTTATTGGTGTAGTAACTGGTTATGTACTCCTTCGTATGTGGTTATTTCTGAAGGGGGTTCTGTAGAACTACAAAAATGCTTAAGTTCAATATCAAGGATCATATTACTTTGTTGCAGTAAGTGGTTATCCAATCAAGGGTATATGGTCTAGTATGAAACTTGTTATGTAGAATAAATCTAGGGGTTCTTGAGGATAAATTTCATCACATTTATTGGTGCAGTAACTGGTTATGTACTCATTCTGATGTGGTTATTTTTGAAACCTGTTTTGTACAAATAAAAGAAATGCTTAAGTTCAATATCAAGGATCATATTACTTTGTGATAGCTCCATCCTTGGTGTTATGTTCAAATCCGGGAATTCAAAAGGTAGAAATGCAGCAGGAGCGGAAGAAGTTCACTGGTGAAGCAGAGATATGCAGCGGATGCAATTGGATAATGGAAGAAGGGATGTATGGAGTGTTTTGGTGAAGGGAGATCTAGCTTAGACGGCCTTCTCCATTGGAAGGAAGCTAGAGGAGAAAAAGTAGAAATCTAAGGAATGACTTTCGGTGGGAGAAGATGTTGGAAATTTCATCAGCAAATCAATTCTCTCATTCATCAAAAGTATCTCACACAATCTGATGGTTGCTATTTATAGCACTTTCAATCTATCTACTCGATGCTTCTAGGCTAAGTTGATTTAATGGATCACAAGCCACGTGTCTTGGTGTGCATCTCAATGTAAAATACATTTAAGCACCTAAATTATGTGCTACAACGTGGATATGGCCGTGCGGATGGCTGAATGTTCCTAAGGCTTGCACTGGCAGCACCTTCATGCCTTGCACCTTCATGGGCTGCATTGATGCTTTCCTTGACTAGTCTCCCTCCATGGGTTTGAACACTTGGTTGCCTTCATGGGCTTGGATTGGTTGATTTGGATCCATTAACAATTGAAAAATAACTACTTTTAAATCCTCTTGAAGCCTTTCTTGTTATTCCTCTAGTAATTGGACTTTGATTATTTGATGGGCTTGGACTCCGTCTATCATCTCCTCCCCCTTGAGAAGGATTTGTCTTCAAATCTGGTGGGTCTTCTTTATTATGAGGACTTTTTTTTATTGCTTCACAAGAGTTCCTCCTGGATCAAAGATTAATCTGCAATAAGCATCAAACATAGCTCTAGTTAGTTGTATTTGACCCACTAATATATATAAAGGAATGTGCTTGCAAGAAGGTTTCTTAAATTTGATTATTATAACAAAGAAATCTTACTTCATTTCAAATTTTATTTTTGTCTTGAGTTAGTGATAACCATAAAGGTAACTCTAACTCAAGTTTTTTATTGCCATGTGTTAAAAGTTGCAATTTTTTAGAAGATTTAATGGCAATTTCTGGAGAAGCAAAGGTAAACTTGTAACATTCAATAACAAATGGAGAAAAGTGAAAGGATAGAAACCCTCCCCTTAATAGTCTAGATTCTATTGTGAGTGTAAAAGGAGATATTGTCCTCAGTTGCTCTTTTTCCTTTTCCTCCATTTCTTTTCTTTCAATTTCTTCCTTTTCTCTCTTTTCTAGATTCTCTTCCTCTTCTCTTTTTTCTTCCTCTTGTCTTTCTTTCTCCCTTCTTTTCTCTTCTTCTCTTCTTTCTCTTTCTTCCTCTTCCTATTTTCTTCTCTCTTGCTCTATTCTATCTTGTTCTTTTGCTCTTCTCTCTTCTTTTCTTTCTTGATCTCTTCTTTTCTCTTCCTCTTTTCTCTTTTCTTCTCTTCTCTCAAGCTTTTCTTGTTCTCTCTTTAATCTCTCTCTTTCTCTCTTTAATCTCTTAATTTTCTCTTCCCCTAGCCTCTTAATTTTTCTCTAAACTCATTTTCCTTTGAAAGAACCCACTTACATTTTTAATGAACGACTTGCCTTCTTTAATGAATTCTCTCATAAGTTCTAAGTTTCTTAGAGTCTCGGGAGGCACAAACTTTCTTTTCATGCAAGCTCTTAATTCATACCAATCATGAATGGAGGATTTTCTACCTTGTCTAACACTAATTTGTCTTTGATCCCACCACTCTCTTGCATGTTTTTCTAACCTAGAGAGATATAAACTAAGAAGACGAGATCCACACTCTCTAGAAAGAACAATGGGACTATAGGATTCAATTTCACTTTGTCTAACAAGGAATGGATGCATTTGATTAATTTCTTTTTCCCAAACTAGTTATATTAATGCATTTATATCTTTACCAAAGAATGGTAGTGTACTAGCTTGAGTATACATATCATCCTTAATATATGAAGTATAAGATGCATTATGAATCGTAGATGACCCATATGAACTAGAATACGACATCTTTGATTTAAAAAGTTTTTCTAGTCTAAAAGGTATACAAAATTCACACTTAGACAAGTCCCAGGTAAGAGAGGTGAGTCATAAAGACTGCTTAAATACCAAGTCTTACCTTGCTAGAAATGTCTTAGTGTTGGAAAACAGGTTGACAACACGTTGCTTAATAACAGTACATGTATTGCTGTATTACATGTTCTTATGTTGTACAGATTGTTATATATGCTAAACATGTTTGATGTACTGTGATGTATGTTCCTATGTTGATTGTTTGATATAATTGTTGAACATGCTTACATGCTTATGTGCAATGTGAAATGCTTTATTACATATTCTTTACTGCACATTTTTCAAAGAGAAAAATCACAAGCACTTTCGTGAACTTACATGCTTATGTTCCTATGTTGATTGTTTGATATANCAAGCACTTTCGTGAACTTACATGCTTATGTTCCTATGTTGATTGTTTGATATAATTGTTGAACATGCTTACATGCTTATGTGCAATGTGAAATGCTTTATTACATATTCTTTATTGCACATGTTTCAAAGAGAAAAATCACAAGCACTTTCGTGAACTTATAATTGTGTGACAAAGTTATAGTACAGTTGACTACATTTCTAATGGATTCGACTATGCTAAAACCTTTGTACAGATTTTGAGAATCAGTGCTAAGTGATGTTTTGAGTTGAAAAGAATTTCAAAGTGCTTTTACTTGAGTTAGTCGACTTTGTTCTGTGCACATAAAGGTTGCGGTTTTTACAACAAGGAATTTATAAAAGCACCACGCAAAAATATAAATCTCCTCTC
Organism: Vigna radiata var. radiata; assembly: GCF_000741045.1. NCBI lineage: Eukaryota > Viridiplantae > Streptophyta > Magnoliopsida > Fabales > Fabaceae > Vigna > Vigna radiata. The sequence continues at coordinate 6,158 of NW_014543119.1, read as the reverse complement.
TAACCCAAAACCAAAATATAGTTGCACACAAAAACCAGAATTGCAGCAAGAATCCCCTCTTCTGCAATCTGAACCCACGTCGAACAATTTTAAACGTGTAACCAGCAATTTTCAAAGGATGCCAAGCCTATCACAGCACACTTCACAGGTTGCCAAGCCTTCAATCAAATGCAGCAGTCTTCACAGGATGTCAAGCCTTCAATGTGCAGTAATCAAAATACAAGAACATGTAATCAATCATAGGAAAATATAACACATAATCAATCATAGGAAAATACATTGTAGTTCAACAAAACATGTTCAGCAGATATGACAAATAATTCAGAACAAGAACATGTAATGCAGCAACATGTGTACTGTTATTAAGCATTGTGTTTTCATCATCAAAAAATAGTTTGATATAGAGTTTGTGTTGTCAACAATCTCAACAGTTTAAATTGCCAACAGAGGCTAAAAGCGTGTAATTCAGATTTTCACTATGTGAGTTGCTCTTAACACCAAAATTTAAGCCAATTCACCAATCCAATTTCAAGTAGAACATTCAAAATGGTCGGTGAATTTATAACCTGACTCTGGAACAACAATTAGAACTTGAGCAAGACTCTAGAAATGATTTTAAGAATGTTCATCAATGAATTCTATACTGAAACGGATTTAAAACCAAAAGACTCACGCAAAGATTGGTGCAGTTCGGTCAAGCTGCTGTAATGTATTTTTCTTGACTTTGTGAGATGACACATCCAACTCATTCAGTGAAACAAAACACTATTGTTAAGCCCCTGGCAAGTGTACCAGATCGTTATCAAGTAATTTAATTGGTAAACCCAATATCGTTCTTTCTAAAGGACTCTTAGGCCTTTTCATGTAAACAAATCGCGTAAGACTTGAGTAAAGAATTAAGTTGGTGTTTGTATGCAAAGAACAAAAATAAACATGCAAATGCAGTTGATTCAATTGGTTTTAAGAAACTATGGATGAATGGTGTTGTTGGGGTTTACAATTTCATCTTATCCACTCTCATATATCTACTTTTCTTATTTACTTCACTTATTTATCCAATTGCCATGCAAACTTTCTACCCTACCCTTAACCCAATCCCTTGGTGAAAAGAGCCTATTATTAATTACTGGCTTGCTATCCCTAGCCTCCCCTAATAACCAATAACACAATGTGAACAGAAGGAAAATACAATTGATCGTCCTACCCCTATCCCTAGGTGGTATTAGCATAACCAAGGAATTTCTCACCAGTTCATGACATTACTGTACGTCCCAGTATCAATAAAGACAAACGACTTTTACTGAATGAGTTAAACAATAAAAGCATTAAGCAAAGATGAGAACCCAACAATTGATAAACAAGTATATGACAAACATATGAAATAAATAAGAATTTGGATAAATGAGAGTTTCAAAAGATTACATTATTCCCCAACAACAAAGGGTTTAGTTCGCCATTGTCATGGTGAAACTAGATGAAAATAATGAAAGAATGGAAAGGCAACCCCTAGATTTGATAAAAAGGAGCCTAAGCATCCAATAAATCTCCTCCAAGGTGTGTGGAATAGCTCTGGACGTTTCTCTCTGCCAAAAGAATCCCCTTTTGATTCGCACTAGGGCTATATATAAGCCCAAAAAGATAACAGAAAGATTACAGAATCTAGCTAATCAAAACAGACAACCACCCAGGCGCCTAAGTTCACCGCTCAGCGGTTTCCCTCTTGCCGCTTTGACTGCTTAGCGGTCAGTTTTGCCGCTGAGCGGTTTCCCTCTAATCGCTCTAAGCGCTCAGCGAACCATTCTGGCGCTTAGCATCTTTCTTGACCCTTCTTTTCATCATTTCTCTCCTACTTTCATGGGTCTAAGTCCACCTTGCTTCACTTCCATCTTTAATTCACCTTAAAACCCTGCAAAACAATGTAAAACAAGCATAATATCTCTAAAACCAACTTTTGACTCTCATAAGACACAACTAAGTGTTTTACTTTATTTAAAGCTCATTCTAAGCCATAAATGGTGTGTTTTAATATCAAATTTACTCATGAAAATAACGGTTTTTAGACCGTTATCAACTGTTCATTTGGTATGCACATTTTACAACATTCCACAAAGGCAATCAAGAATATCAGTCATACTCAAATACACATGGTGCAGTTCACAAGTTTCAATCAGATTCAAATAGATTCAAAATCTGCACACTGGTGCAACCATTGTTTTGTTGTTTAAGACATTACAATATTCATATGGTATGCACACCATGCAGTCACAAATTTCATACACAATCAGAAAAACGAATTTCCACACGGTGTAGTTTCAAACAGTTCAAAACAGATTTAATCTTTGCATCGAATGGTACTGCACTATGATGGAATTCAAGATGCACTTGAGCTCTTTTGTCATTACTCTTTTGATGTGCATCTATTGAAAAACAATTCAGGTTAAGCAGATTTATCCAAACACATAATTAACTACAGAATTTGACAAAATTAAACAAAACACATGACTAAATAGGATTTCAAAATGAAAATACTCAAGCAAATATATGAACTGATTAAAATGATCAGACTAAAGCAATGAAAATCTTGAAACAAAGAAATAACACAGCGAAATATATTGAAATTGAAAAAAATCAATGTAACAGTGGAAACAGAATGAAGATCACGAAAGAAATGTTGATGACAATGTGGAGTGAAATGAAATCAACTTAGCTAGAGCATGATGCGGCAACCATGGCTCTGAAAACCACTTGATAGAGTTGCTTTAGCCAGGAATGTTGATATTGAAATAGTGGAATGATGATGGAACCATGAGCAGAGGTGATGTTTGCGCTCTGGTTCAAAGGCAACGGAATAAATGTGGTTCGGTGGATGAATTATGTGGATAAGGAGCTTTTGGTGGATGTGGAATCTAGATCAGACGACCTTCCATCCCTGGAAGGAAGCTAGAGGAGAGAAAGGAGAAGCTCATGGTGACTTTCGATGCAGAGAAAATGGCTGGAAAAATACATCAGCAAAAATTCTCTTAATCATCAAAAGTGAGTTTTACAAGATGAGAAAAGGTGAATTTATAAGGGATCCACCTTGCTCTGTACGGTGCAGATTCTATTCCTAGGAGTATAGATTTCTAGCCACGTAGCAGTGTGTAGAAACTGTGAAGGCTATCTAGAAGACACACTTTAAACACGTGCTAGCAAATGAAGCACTCAGGACGCAGGCGTTGAGTGGTGTAGGGATGACGCTTAGTGCCACCCAGTTTCTTCTTTCCAAGTCTTTTATTCCCTTTCATGGCTTGGAGTGATCCGTCATGTTGGCTCTGAGATGCAATTTTTGAGTGAATAAACTCTCCTTTGGCCTCCTTTGTATCCTTTGTAACCTTTGTTGAGATTGTTGACAACACAAACTCTATATCAAACTGGTTTTTGATGATGACAACACAATGCTTAATAACAGTACACATGTTACACTATTACATGTTTGTGTTTCATTGTTTGTCATATCTGTTGAACATGTTTTGTTGAATTACAATGTATGTTCCTATGATTGATTGATGTGTTACATTTGTGGAACATGCTTGTATTGAAATGTGGGATAAAATGTTTTTTGATTAGCTGCACATTTCTGGAAGAAAAGATCACAAGCACCTTTATGAACTTATACTTGTTGTGACAAAGTTCTAGTTCAGTCGAATACACTCATAATGGATTCGACTATGCTAAAATCTTTGTACAAACTTTGTGAACCTGTGCTATGTAAGATTTTGAGTTGAAAAGAATTTCAAAGTGATTTTCCATATGTCAGTCGACTGTGTGGAACACACATTCGACTATATTATTGTTGTGGTTGGAATTCTGTTCTGCCTACAAGCTCCAACGGCTATATTTTTCCAAAGTTAGTTAAGATTGACTTACTGGGTCAACTGCCATAAATGTGTATTGATTTTGTTGACTGAGGAGCCTTTGTGTTGACTGTCTGTTATAACTGTTTTAATATAGTCAACTGTATTAGTAGGCTATTCGACTGAGATACAATCTGTCATAACAGAAAACTATAAATAGACAGGAACCGAATTGTGCTGTAAGACTTTTGTGATCTAACATTTTCATTATCCTATTTCAGATTGAATTCTCTATTTTAGAAGCTCCAATAATTCTCCAAGAAGACGGTGATGATCTTTTTTGAGAGAGATTCAAAGGGAGGAGCCATTTGCGCATACTGTTTAATCATTATCTGCACAAAGAAGGTGCTTCTGGTTTGATCTTGAAGGCTTGGAATCTTGTGAAGACTGTTGTGTTTGACTGAAGGCTTGGCAACCTGTGAAGTGTGCCGTGATAGGCTTGGCATCCTGTGAAGTGTGCTGTGGTAGGCTTGGCATCCTGTGAAGAGTGTTGGTTACACGTTGAGGATTGTTCGATGTGGGTGCAGATTGTAGAAGAGGGGATTCTTGCTGCAATTCTGGTTTTTGTGTGTGCAACTATATTTTGGTTTTTGATTAGAGAGGAGATTTATATTTTTGTGTAGTGCTTCTATAAATTCCTTGTTGTAAAAATCGCAACGAATATAGTGCATTTGCTTCCTGGGTTAGAAGAACACTGGATGTACGCATTGTTGGCCGAACCAGTATAAAAACCAATGTTTGATTTTCTCTATCCTTGCACTCTTTATTTTACATTCCACTTTAATAGTTTAGCAGTCAACTACATTTTTGTGCTGCATTGAATTTTCATTACTTGCATTTCAAGGAAAGATCAAAAGCTTGGAATTTTCATACCAAGATTGCGAAAAGATTTTGTTTTTGAAAAAACACCAACTCAACCCCCCTCTTGGTGTAAAATGAAGCCAACCTATTTCCTAACAACCTTTAGGTCATGCTATGGTGAATGGATCCTTGATTGGTAAGTGGGTTGGACCCCGTCTATCAAGGTGTTTCATATGTGATCAACTACTTCTCTCAATCTTGTGATTATTGTGGCTGCCCTATTGTGATTACATGAACAGGACTGTTGCGTTTTGGGGACTTCGAGGATTGTTCAAAGTTGTTAAAGACTCCAGGAGAGGGGATATCTTGCTGTTGTTTTTTGTGTGTATATGCTTATATTTTGATTAAAGGGTTAGAAAGGTGTTTTATATTTTGATGTAGAGGTCGGTATAGAAACCTTGGTGTAAAAACCCTAATCATTATAGTGCATTTGCTTCCCAGATTAGAAGGACATTGGATATAGGCAGTTTGGCCGAACCAGTATAAAAATTCGTGTTTGCATTTTCTATCCCTACACTTTTACATTTACAATCGACTTTGATTTACGCATAGTAAACTTAGTTTTGTTGCGATTCAAGTCCTTTTCCTTGCGATTCAAGAAAACTTTTCAAAGATCATTCTTTTGTGAAAAAGATTTTAAAAAGACTCTGATTTTGTTTTTCACCAATTCACCTCCCCTCTTGGTATGAGTTACTAAGCCATTCTTTTTCAACAATTGGCACCAGAGCTGGTTTTCATAAGATATTTGAAAAACTAGTCGTTTACTTATTTCTTTAAATCGACTAATCCTGGAAAAGGGCTTTTAGTTCTCAGACTTTTGGTGAAGGTGCATCTACAAATAGACCACCACTGTTTGCTGGTGAAAACTATGATTTTTGGAAAATTAGAATGCAAATTTTTCTTGAATCCGTGGATAAAGGTGTTTGGGATGCAACACTAAACGGTCCATTTGAGCCAACTCATGTTGTGAATGGAAAAAATGTTTTGAAAAACTTTTCTGAGTGGTCTCAAGATGAAAACTGTAGGGCACAATATGATGTTAAAGCACGTAATGTAATTGCCTCTACACTAATCATTGATGAATTTTTTAGGATCTCACAATGCAAGACTGAAAAGAAATGTGGGATGTTTTGGAGGTCACACACGAAGGACTGAAGAAGTAAAGAGAGCCAGAAAAAATTCTTTGATAGAAGAGTATGAACTTTTTAGAATGAAGGCTAGAGAGACTATCTATGAAGTCCAGAAAAGATTCACTCATATAGTCAACCACCTCATGGCTCTTGGAAAAGTATTTGATAAAGATTAAATCAATATCAAAATATTGAAAAGTCTAAATAGAAGGGCATTACCGAAGGCCAAAATCCCTCGGAAAAGGCCACAAGCCGTCGCTAAAGGCCAATTACC